>NW_022991720.1:235051-533173 GCF_902827175.1 Gymnodraco acuticeps | reverse complement strand
CCGGGGCTACTTTTTCACCTTTTTTTCTGGCCCGACAAAATCCTGGTTCTATCGGGCCAACAAGCGAGGCCAACAACTGGGCTGCTGAATATGCTAAACTGACGACTTCTGATTGGTCAGAGTGAATCGTCACAATTCTCACGCGAGTTAATCCCTAGCGTCGCATATATTAAGGGACGCTTGCAGCATTTTTGAAAACAGAGAAGCTTCAAGAAGAAATGGCAAAGACAAGCACACTGTGGTCGATTGACAAATTACGACGTTCCTCCATCTGATTGCAGATGATAAGATCCAGGGGAGCTCGACGGCGCAACTCGCAACCTAAACTTTTTTCAGGAGGTCTCTGCACTGATGTCCGAACGCAGATTCTCAAGTACTTGAGTGTAGGGAAAAACTGCAAAAGCTTACATTTCATTTAGCTGATGCTTTTATCCAAAGCGACTTACAATTACCAATTACAGGGACATTCTCCCTTGAGTAACTAAGGGCTAAGTGCCTTACTCCAAGGGCACACTAGTGGTGGTGTTTCCTGGATTTGAACACAGAATCTTCCGATTAAGAGGTGAGTATAGAGCCGCCAAGGACCACAACGGCCGGAGTGGTTCAGATAGGAAAAGCTGGAAGTGGTTCGAACCTGTTGGACGCCATTATGGCCATAGACCGTCCAACCTTGGGAGGGAGGCCTGGACTCTGCAACCTCGTTCTGGAGTCCCTGCATGGTAAGCGTTGTGTCCCTATCTATTCTAAAGCTCACGTTATAACAAACAAGTCTATTGTATCCTTACATTTATGTTCGACAACTGTTAGAAATTAAAATCAATGTTTTGATAGCATAATGTACCTTAAACATACAGTCAGTTTAAATGCTACTTTATTCTGGAAAAAACCGGAAGTTCTCAATACCAAGCTTTTATTCTGAAAATCGTTCATGACGACACCCGGGACTACCGGCCATTAGTATAAATTAAAGTGGCTATATGCCGTTAACATGTATTACATATAAAGTTTATGAAAGAGATAAGGAGGAGGAAAAGGGCATGTGGAAGTAAGCAATTAATGTAAAATGTCGAAAATCCTCTGTTTAAACGCAATATCAGACACAGAAGAACGAGGGGGAAGTCTCCTACGTCACCACAGCCCCCCAGAGAGGAGGAACAAACAGCCAGCAAGCGGGAAGGACGAATGCTTGTGGGTTCTCTTCTGATCGGCCGACCACAGAGAGGGAGCTTTTTACATCCCTCTCTCCTCACTACCTTCTGTTTGTAACATTACCGTGCCATTTTAATTAAAGTACCCATTTGAAACCTTCTCAGAGACTCCATTGGTCTCCTACTTTTAAAGCGTATCTCCTGGACGTGAGAATAACGAATAAGCTATCACAACCCATGCTTTTATGGAGCCCCGAAGAGCTACATAGCTAGCTAAGGCAGATAGCATTAGCTAGAGCTATTGTTTGCTAACACCACATGTGCCATTGTTTACGTTCAGTTTTTATTTTCTAGAGTTGTTATTTAGTATTGTGCTGCAGTAGTTTGTTGAATTAACAAGTCATGTTGCAGTTATAGATGATGCCATTGGGAGTAGTGAGGAGGAACAGTCCCGAACACCGAACAGTGTTCCGTCCTCAAGATCGTCATCAAATCCAGAACGGACCCCTACTCGACAAACTCGAACCACAGACACCAGCCGAAGAACCGACACCAACTCAACCACCAACGCCGAGTGCCAACACGACACCGCAGCGTGTGGTTCTAGGTAAGAAATAGGCATGGCAAAACGACTGGAATTGTGACTTTTTAAAAACTTTAGATCATCCATCGTCATTAAGTAAAATAAGATATACCACTGTGTGGAAATGCTCTGTTACAAGTAAGTAACTAGGTAGTAAGCAGCTAGTACAATTGTGTGTGACATCCTATCATATACATATATTTATATTCATTATCAACAGGCTGGACATAATGTAATTCATTTTCACAATCATTGTAAACATCTAGGGCAGAACTGTCTTTAGTTCATCCTTACTGTTGTTCTGCTTATACATGTTATTCTTATATCCTTGTGTGACCTGTACCTGTCCTGTGTTTATCATTCTTATTGCTAATTCTTATTGCTATAATTATCTTATCGTCATACAGGCAAGAGGAAATGAGTTAGGAGACGAGCACCTAGCACAGCAGGAACGGCACCTGGAACGGAACCTGGCCCAGGCGGATCGGCACTGGCAGCTGACCATGGAGGCTACTGCCCGGGCGAGGGAGGAGGAAATGGCCATGAGAAGGGAGGAGAACGCTCAAACTCAGGCATTTAACCTAGCCTTCCTGTGCACTCTTGGCCAGGTTGTAGGGGTCAGCCGACGTGGCCCGTCTCCTCAGGAAGACAAACTACCTCTGTAATTTAATATTAATATTATTCCGTTTCATCTCTCTTGTTTTTGTTAATTTGTAAATGCAACATTTGTACTTTCTTGTTTATTTCTTATCTTTCCTATTTTTTTTAATAATGCCATGTCTTCTTATGCTGCTGCAATACAAACATTTTTTTATTTGTATTGTACAATGCCATGTATTTTTATGCTGCTGCAATACAAACATTTAAAAACAAAAACGTATTTGTATTGTACAATGCCATGCCTTTTTATGCTGCAACAAAAACACTTCCCAAATTGGGACTAATACAGGTATTCTGATTCTGACTAATAACATGTATGTGGATCTTTAAAAAACAAAGGGAGCCTTCAATATCATTCTCAGAAACAATTGTAAAAATAGCCCAATTAAGATCTAGAACTGAAGATACAAACATTATACATGAATAAATACATATATAAATAAAACATTATTTGGTAACTGACACAAATCATTAAAGTCAAAGATTTCCTTTTATAAATAAACTGGAAGGGGGTATTTAGAAAAAAAACAGAAGGAGGATAAGAGATCATTTGTTTATAGTAGGGATCGACCGATGTGGCTTTTTCAAGGCCGATACCGATTATTAGTAATCAAGGAGACCGATAACCGATATTTGGAACCGATATACATTTGCAGTAAAATCATAAAATCTTGGTGTCAAAATGTAGAATAACACAAACTCCAACACAACTTCTTTGAAATGCATTTAAGCATATATTATGCTTAATGAACTTTTAAACATCTTACAACTGGTTTCCTCTGTGCCATGGGCGTCGCCTGGGGTAGGCATCCGGGGCTTTAGCCCCGGATGTTTTTTCTTTAGCCCCGGACAAATTCTCCCTCAATAATATAATACATTAACCGTACTTTACCTAGAGGATGGCAGAATTGTAATTTCCCGTGTTCAGTGAATGCAACAGAGGCAACCACCAGACCAATCCGAGAGTTGCATGGAAATAAACGTGTTTTATTGGCTGACCTCTCCTCTGTGACAGTGTTTAAACTTTAAACTTTCAGCCGCGGGCGCGGAGTTTCTGAAGATGGACATTAGACATTTTTAAAATAAAAAATACGGCAATTCTCAAGTGGTGGCTCACACAACAACCCCAGAGCCACCACCTGAGCCAGGTGAACAAGGTATGTAAATGTCAGTAAACTTACAAGTTATGTCAACATGTAAGCAAAGCATACATTATAGCTACGTTGACGTTACTTTGAATCGCGGGGGTAAGCTAAACCGTTAGCAAGTAGCTATAGCTAGCCAGATATATTAAATAAACACTTTGTCATCAAATCTAAATGTTGTGTTTTTTAGCGTTACCTGGTGATTTCAAAGAAAGCTCTCTGGGAAATGTTGACTTACTGTCAGTGTTCGACATGAAGCTAGAAGCTACCTTACATTACACAGTTGATCCGGAGTCCTGTCAGTTAAAGTGTTTCATAGTTAGCTTAGCTAAGCATCAACCTAGCACTGAAATATATGGATGTTATGTGACGGTATTTCTGAGGAAAAGTCAGCTGAAATGGTGGCATAGTTGCCACTGCTTTACGTGTCAACAGCATGTTTGAACGTATTTGCAGCAGTAAATGTGGCTGTTTGGCCACTGACGTTGCCATAACAACACCTGCATTTAAATGTGCAACCTCTTTTTGTGACAGATTTTTGCATGAAATTATAATTCTTCTGATTGATATTCCTATTGACAGCTAGTTTCTATGTGTACATTATGAGATGGACAGCCAGCTAACAAGCTTTCAGATCAAAGCTAATCCAGTGGGGCTCCTGAAAGGGGGCAAGGGACACTATGCTCCCAAATATTAAGTCTTGACCCCCATCTTAAAATTGATATGATCACAAAATGATCTGCATTGTCGGAGGCCTTTTTTCCTCATTATCATGTCAAATTGTACAGCTTTCCTTAGTTTTGAATGCAGAAAGATGACTATATTAGAGTATTAAGTGAAAATGACTATATTAAAGTATGAAGTGAATATATTAAGTGAATTACTCAAACTGCATTTGTATAGGAATGATTATGTCCTATTGGCAGATAACTACTCTAACAGTGATATCTACAAGAGATGTACATTTAACTATTTTCAATTGGTTAGTATTACATTTTGTGACAGTGTGGTGACACTCATTTTAATGAAGACAAATTTGTGTATCTTGAAATTCATTTATTTGACAGCTGGAAACTGATACATACTTGTTTGTGTTTACCTACACAGTCATCACAGATGAGCCAAACAGAGTAGAGGATGAAGAAAGGAGAACAGGAGAAAGGGACACACAAGAAGGAGATACAACAGACAAGAACGATAATGGAGACAACAATGAACAGGAACACCAGAACAGACAAGAGTCAATGAGTAACATGACTGATTTAGGGACAGCAGATAGAGGGCCAAGGCAAGTGAGACATCACTGCTTTCCATCCAGCATGTTTGGCCAGCAAAAGAGATCATTTCAACCGCAAACAGCAAGTGATGAGGGATTATTATTTCCTCCTTCCATCCCTTTTTTCTGTTTAATCTGATTGCTAACAACTTCTAATAATTTGACATAGTTTATGATTTAATTGGAAAATAAAGTGTTTTTAAATAATAAACCTGTTTCTGATTCTGATTCTTTGATTTTTGTTGACATATGGGTGTTGAGAGATGTATCCATATCTCTTAATGTTGCTCTCAAAGTGCACAAGATTGATGCTTTTAACTTCAACATTTAAAAAAATTCTTCCTGGGGGACCCCAGAGGAGGTAAGTTCCCTCAAAATAGCACTTTATCTCTGCTTATGTAACTCCGGTGTAGTGTTCCCTCGGCAACAGATCACTCAGAGCTGGTGATTACTTTCCTGCATTTCAATGGACAGCATAAAAGGACACGTGAGCTGGGTTCTGGTGCTCAGATTAGCTATTGATGATCACGTTGATAAATCATATAAAACCAATCACACAAAAACATGTTGCTGTGACTGTGAGCATTAAACAATTAACATTAAACTAAACAAACACAACAGTACGTTATTGTCCTTATAAAATAAAAACATACATTTTGTCCACCGAGATAATACAGGCACCTTACGGCCCGTACACACAGCAGCTTTTGGCGATTTGTCCACCGCTTCCAGCACGTCTCCGCCCATTGACTTTGAATGGGGATGACGTCACTTTCCCTCGCTTGTCGCCGAACTGCATTGTGGGGGGGCGAGGCGAAGATTTCCAGGATTTTCAGGATGTTCAGGATTCCAAAGTTGAACAATGTTCAACTTTTGAGGCTGAGCTGGAAGCGACAGCCAATCAGATCCGTTTATGCAAATCTGACAGTTCAAGCGCTAGCCAATCAAACCGCGTGCAAGCTGGGAGAACCAGACCCGCAGTTCATTTCTATATTCCACAAAAATGGAGGAGAAGTTAGTTATTGCGGTAGCAAATCACCCGGTTCTTTATGACCAGTCCCTATTTACTTACCGGGATACAAACCGGAGGAACCAGGCATGGAGGGAGGTGGCAGAGACAGCGGGTGAAACTGGTAGGTTTTCGCTTGTTTGGGGATTTTATATCCAGTTTACTTCGTTGCTAGTTTACTTTGTTGCTAGCAAGCATAGACAGTATCATTAGCCAGCATGGAATGTAGCATAAAATAGCACCATAAACATTAATCTCATAAATGTTCAAAATGTTAAAAAAATAAATGTTCATCATAGCCCTTCCTATTTGACAATAGTGTAGAATAACCGGGTTTTTTTGCTTTGTATGTCGGGGGCGGGATATTCATGTGATATTCATGTGATTGGTTGTTGGTCGCGAAATCCCCAAGCTGTCAGACACGCCCAGCTCCAGGATTTTCAAGATTTGGTCAAAGCTGCTGTGTGGACACACCGTTACCCTCAAGAAATCCTCACGTGCTATGAGAATCTCCCACAATCCATTGCCGTAACAAAGCTAATGCAGACACACGTTTGTGACACCAGATGGCGCAATTGTGTATGTGCGTGTGGGGAGTCTTGCAGTAGAACATTTGACTGTAGCGCCGCCACTGTGGGCTAAGCCCCGAATGTTTCCAGGTCCAGGCAACGCCCCTGCTCTGTGCCCTTTTCTTTAGTGCAGCCATCTGCAATGAGTTAGAGAGAAACTTGGGCTGCGTTTCACTTCGGTTAAATGGATTCCTTGCGTCCCTCACTTGCGTCGTTTCCCTGCGACTAGTCCCTCCCACCATGGAAGCATGGAGAGACGCAAGGAAACCACGAGAAGCAGGGAAATTAGTTTTAAGAGCGTCCTTTCCTCCCAATATGGTCTAGCTGCGGCCGCGGACAGTACACGACACGCCCACCTGACCTGAGGTGCCGGTACTCAGTAAAATGCCGGTACTCAGCCGCCGGCTTGTTAAGTGGCCTGCTGGCCTGAGGATTTTTTTTATACGTATGTATTGTGAACGCAACACTGCGCAAATGTGGGTCTGACTGCCTCACTGGCTGTCTACATTTATGTAAAACATATTTCCATTTGAGGGGATAGTGATTAGTAAAATATGCATGAATAATAAAAATAAAATGTTAACTATGTGAAAAAATGTAAGATAAACTTGTTGAGAGCTAAAACTAGTCTTTGCTGCTGCCTCAAAGAGGAGCAGGGGGATATGAGGGAGACAGGAGAGGCTGGTTCAGGAGCACAGACACACTCACAACTATAAATGAACCAAAAACAAATAAATAAACAAGTTTCAATGTTTTTTCATATTGGATATGGTATGTTATTGGTTATGGCCATGTACTTATGATTTTATGATTATTTAAATGTATACAGTTCTGTTTCATATGGGTGTAGTCTCTTTATTTCCCCCTCAAAGTGCACCAGATTGATGCATTTAAGTCCAACATTTAAAAAAAAAAACTTTCAGGGGGAGCATGCCCCCGGACTCCCCTATAGGATTTGAGATCCACCCCCACTTAAAATATATTCACATGGACAGGTTCCTAAATAGATTTGCACCTTTTTTTAAATAGAAACCCATCTCCATATGTTTATTTTTGGGTAGTAGATTTAAACTAGAGGGCTATCACTATGGGCAGCAACGCTGTAAATATTGACAAATAAATCCAGCAAAATGGCACAAAAAACTGGTAGTGGCCTGGCTGGGTGTATAATTCCCGGCCTGACTTATTGTCCCAGTCCGGCCCTGATTGACGCATGACAACAAATATGGTCTCTTTATTTCCCCCTCAAAGTGCACCAGATTGATGCATCTAACTTCAATATTTAAAAAAAAAAAAAAATTCTTCCCGGGGAGCATGCCCCCGGACCCCCCTAGAGGGTGTCAGGTCCACTCCCCACTTGTAAAAATAGCACTTTACCCCTGCACCCCCTCTAATCTCAGATGCACCCTGAGTAATTTTGTTTAAGTGAGCCTTTCTAAAATATACAGTAAAGAGACAAACCCACCAGCATTATAGTATATACTATATGACTTTGAGCCAAATACTTGTTTTTGGGCTGTATAAATAAATTGACTTGAAACAGTTGCTGATTTAGAGTACTGGCACCTTTTTTATTCCAATTCAAGCACTGTGTAAAACCCATTCTTAGACCACTAGACCAGTGTGAAGAACACTGTATGAACAAAACAAAGATCTCCTTTTTATCTTGTCATGAAAAACACTGTGAAAAGCGAAGTTTTAAACTATTAAATGCTTTGAAAACGCACATTAGACACACAAAAAAATCAAATTTTAACTTGAAGACATGTTGAAATATAGTATTGTGGGAATACTTTTTACGTTACTAAACAGTCAAATGATTAAACCCTTAACTTATAATGTAAAATAAAAAATGACTTTGAACATAGATGAATATAAATTACACCTGGGTGATGAACCCTGTGCCCACATGTAAAACCAGAGCTTAGACCTGGCCACCATTAAGACTTAATAAGAAAACAGGAATTTGTCTCACAATAAAACACAATGTAAGAAGCAGCGTTTTGAATTATTAAACGTGTGAAAAACGCACATTAGACACAAAAAAGGCAGTTTTTAACTTGAAAACATGATGAAATAGTGACGTATCATGGCACTGCTTTTTACATTACATCTACACACTTTACTACACACACCTACAGCTCCTACAGCATAATATATATCGGTTTACAGCCGTTGTATATTTTATTATGTGAAGCCCTAAATGGTTTTAGTAAATATCTACTCTTGTTTCTAGATATTTACTGAAGGAAATAAGTATTTGATCCCCTGCAGATTTTGTAAGTTTACCCACTTACAAATAAATGAACAGTCTATCATTTTAATGGTAGGTTTATATAAACAGTGAGAGTAAGTCATATAAAAAGGAAAATCCAGAAATTGACATTATATAAAAGATAAACATTTGCATTTAACTGTGGGATATAAGTATTTGATCCCCTTGCAACAAACAAGGATTATGGCTCCCACAGACCGGTTAAATAAGTAATCTTCCTTTATATTCTCTAATATCAACTTGTTACCTGTTTAAAAGACATCTGTCCACATAATCAATCAATCAGATTCCATCCTCTCCACCATGGACGAGACCAAAGAGCTGTCTAAGGACCTCAGGGTGAGATCGTAGACCTGCACAAGGCTGGGATCGGCTACAAGACCATCAGAAAGCAGCTTGGTGAGAAGGAGACCACAGTTGGTGCCATTATTCAGAAGAATAATGTGTGTGTAAGGCACTTGTTTCTAAATGGAAGACAACACAAAATGAGCATCAATGGCCCTCGGTCTGGTGTCTCCTGAGCAGGGGCGGATCTACCGGGGTGGCATGGGGTGGCAACTGCCACCCTAAAAAGAGACCTTGCCACCCAAGTTGGCACCCCAGTTGGCAGCTTTGTTTTGAAAGAAAAGTTGTTGCTCATCGGACATTTATGAGAGAAAGTCTCTAATGTCCGAGTGCAAGTGAATGCAGCACAAGACGCGAGTCTTGTAACCCCTCCCCCGGCGAGCGTGGAAATATGATTCGCGGCGATTTCATTTGAACGGGATGGCGCAAAACGAGAAGCCTTTCGGACCCAAGTAGACGGAAGGAATGAGGTATTTGCGGTCTACAATGACAGAGAAGAGACTGTCAAGTTTGGCTGTACTCAGCATCGAATCAAAACGCACTAAAGCTGTTGATCTTAATAAGTTTGGAAGGCGTTTTGCTGAACAACAGGGTAATCGCCGCATTCAGCTGTAATAGGCATGCCAACTTGATGCTCTGCTCACGGATGATTATAACAAACTGTTAAGATGATGACCTTGTATGTGCGTAAATATATTTTTTTCTTTGTGGGGGTCTGCCCCCAAAAAACTGTTTTATGTCCTGAGAAAGTCAAATTAGACGGTGTGTAAAACTACACTGCCCAGAAAAAGGTAAGGGCTTTCCACTGAATAATAACTGCAGCGATGTATATGTTTTAGCTGAATATACGTTTAACCCTAACTGATGCAGTTAGTCACTTCTTTAATGTTTGTTCTTTCTAATGTAAAGTCAATGTTGTAACTGTTTGCAGTAAAGTCGTGGGGCACTGAACTGTTCCTTTGAATCTTTTGATATATGATCGTAATTACTTGTCTTTCAAATTTGAAGGAGGGTGAGCAAGCATCTTGAGGAACATTCATCATTAACTAAAAAATATAGTTTATGTACCAATAACACTGAATATGTGAATCATAACAGTGATTGACAGCTGATAGGAATTATATGATTGTTAATATTATCATATTAATTCAGACAAACATCGATGAGACAGTTAATTAATGTACTTATTGCAGCAGTCTGCATATATTTGGTACCCCTGCTGAGAGAGTTAAACAAACTCATTCAGTTATTGTTCATTTAAAATGCATTAAACTATTTTGTGCCACAATAATGTAACCTAATGTTATTGAGTTCAAATATCAATATTTTGATTTCCAAGTTATCATTAATTGATATGACTACGATTAAATCAGCATATACTTCTGCCAGGGGATGCCACCCCTCAAAATCTCCTGCCACCCTCTTGCCGGTAAATCCTCCGGAGCTGTGGAGTCCGACGAAGGTACGTTTTAACCGTTTGTTTTTTCGTTCTAATTGAAACCAAAAAAAAAGCAGAAACGGGTCGTTTTTTTGTTTTTCAATTTTGCCCGAAAACGAAAAAACGGAAATTCAGCTCGTTTTTTCGTTTTTCTGTTCTTACTGTTAAAACAAGTATACCACTCAATGTTTCGTTTCCATAAGTGGGTGTGTCTCCAGCGCCTCCTTGCTTCTGATTGGCTAGTGTGCCCTATGCTTGCGCTGTACTCTGCATTACAAATATACGTATATTATTATATTCATACATACAAGTACAGAAGACAGTCTGTCCGTATGTCTGTCTTTCTATGTATATGTCTGTCTCGATGTCTTTCTATCTCGATGTCTGTCTGTCTGTCTTTCTGTAACTATATTTTAGAGTTTAAACCACTTTTACTCCACTACATGTATTTAAAACCTTTACTAACTTTACAGATGTGGATGAATTATGTGAAATGTAATCAACACTTAAATCAGACTTTAGTTCCACCTGGAGTACATTCACAAGCTACCCTGCAGTATACAAAGTCATTCAAACTAGCTGCACCTTTATCAGCTTTGAGAACACTTTCATGATCAATCATTATAAAACATATCATATATATTATTCTGAAATTGACCAATCTGCACAATGAATACTTTTACTGTCGCTACTTTCACTATATTTTGATGAGAATACTTTTCTACTTTCACTTGAGTAACATTTTGAATGCAGGACTTTTACTGTAATAGAGTATTCCTACACTCTGGTACTTCTACTTTTACCTAAGTACAAGACCTGAGTACTTCTACTTTGACTCAAGTAGATCTGAGTACTTCTACTTTTACTCAAGTACAATATCTGATTACTTCTACTTTTACTCAAGTACAAGATCTGAGTACTTTTACTCAAGTACAAGATCTGAGTACTTTTACTCAAGTACAAGATCTGAGTACTTCTACTTTTACTCAAGTACAAGATCTGAGTACTTCTACTTTTACTCAAGTACAAGATCTGATTACTTCGACAACCTCTGATTAATGGTTGATTTCCAAATGTTCTGTTGGTGCGTGGATGATAAAATAATAGTGTTTGATTGTATTGCCTTACGTATGCAGCTATTTGCCTGTGTTTAGAAACATAATTAAACATACCATGGACACACATTCAAACAATTTTCCATTTATTAAACATTGCAGATGAACAATTAACAAGTCATACAGCTAAAGAAAACTACAACAATAATCAATAATAATCAAATGACATCAAAATGCATTTTAATGGCCAAACTAACTTTAAAATAGGCATTTTACACTGAGAATAAAACGAAGTTCGGCCATGTTTGTTTTTTTTCTGCAGGGAGAAATGTGAAGATCTCGTGACATAGACGCCAGCCATTGGAATGAATGGTGAAAAAAAACGTAGGGATCTTACAATTTCAGAGGCGTTTTTGTAGAAATACTACGTCCTACGTTGTGGACCAACGTAGTTATTACACGTTTTTTTATAAGGCTTTGCAGTCTTGCTATGCTGTCCATTGAAAGCCAGTTGGCTAGAAAGCTGGACTTGAAGGACTTGATCAGTGACTTTGCCTGTAAGAAGGCTAGGCGCTGGGCTTTTGGTGAGTAAGGCTGAGCCAGGGCTCGTAATAACTGTTAAAGGGCAAGGCTATGGTAACGATATTGAATCACTACACACAAGATGCATGATGAGAAAAAGACTGAGAACAGGTAATAGGCTCTGATTTAGCACCACCATCAGGCCTTTTCACTTACATTTTCGTTTTTTTGTCCATTTACACTTTAATACCCGCTTATTTTGTAGTTGGTATGTATATTTAATTAAAAAATCTGCTGCTTATGTTGTTTTTTTTGTTATAGCATTTTATAAATGATAATATTGGTGTTAATGTTCACTTTATTTTAATTTAAGAGGTCATGTATATTTAAGTTATATTTATTTAGATTTTTGAATGTTCCATTCAAAAATGTTATTAAAAAGGCATGCACACCATAAAAGATTACTATTGAGGTCTATTGTCTATTGTTATATAAAATAGTGAATTCTACTGCAGTAGAATGTTGCACGTCTGCACAGTGTTATATGTTCACCGCTCAGTGTCAATAAATATTGTGCAGTTAGTATTGGACTACAAGATAGATGCAAGCCTGTACAGGTAGAGTTATTTAAAGCATAAATGAGTCGGTTGGGTTCTGGAGGTGTGGTTACAGCATTGAGCTTGCTTGGCGTGGCCTGGGCCTGGTGGTGGGGCCCAATGTGATATATTTTCATGGGGCCCAAAATCCCTGGCAGCGCCCCTGCTTGGGTGTAATGATTGACCATCTGCTGTCATAGAAAGAGCACATTGAATATCTGTGCAAAAGGACAAAACAAAGAATGTATTTTCTCCGCCGCCTTAGGTCTTTTTGGACGAGCAGAGAAATTCTTCAGTTGTTCTTTACATCTGTGATTGTGTCTGTTCTGCAGTACTGCAATGCTACCTGGTACAAGTGTTTGTCAACAGATTTAAAATCAAAACTGCTCCACCTGTTAATAATCTGCTCAAAGATTGTTGGTCCACCCTGTCAGAGACTTTCTGACTCAGCAGACCATAATAACCTGAGAGGCTGTCCAACAACATCATCTGGGACCAAAAGCATGCTCTGAACAGCGAATATGAACTGCTACCATCTAATGGAGATTCAATAAAGCAGTGGCGAGCCGTCAGGGCCCTCTGTGAGGGCCTAAGATATTCTAAAAAATAATATTTGAAAACATTGGAAAAAAAACGTTTTTCTTTTAATATTTTTTTTAATATATTTTTGTTGTTACATTTTTCATTAGTTTTACCAAAATAACTTGATTTAATTGTATTTAAAATAATATTTCCAAATAAATAAATCCTTCGAATCTGCCTGTTCAGTTTCTGTTAGAATGTGAAGGGTTAAATGCCGTCTGTGCGAGTTATGTGAAGACGGGAGGGCTTGTTGGTCCCTCTCTACATTCACAGAGGGCCCAGCTATAGTAACTCAACCAGAGAGTAATGTAAAATGACAGTACAATTGACCAATCATATCTTCCCTCTAAATGGGCGGGCTTTATTTTCGCGGACTTTATGACAAGTTCCGCCCGCTGTGAGGTCTATGCAAGTGGTGCAGTGACGCATCCTAAAACCCGGAAGTAAGCTTCGCTCGGATTCCCTTGACAAAAGAGCAATGGGATTTCTCCATAGGATTTTGGAAAATAGCTGGAAATAAGGTCTGTGGAAAACGAACCTGTTAGATAAATGCACGTTTTGTTCAGACGGATAATATCCACATGTCTACCCTACTTTTATTATTTTCGAATCATAAATAGATTTATGATCGATGGATTTATGATTGATAGATTTATGATTAGCATAAGTTCGTTCATGATGGCTCACTTCAGTGATAGTGATGACATCGTTGCGAAATTATTAACCGAGTCATTTTCAAGATTGAGTTACAATGATAAACTGGAGTGGCAAAGGATCAGCTGAATGACCCGCCATGAAGTGCTTCATCCAAAAGGACAGGAGGATGGACTTTGTGTTAAAGTGATTTGATCATCAAAGGTAGGCCTAAGTCATTTTCAATGCGGAACGCCGTGCCGACTTAATTCATTTGTAATTGTTACTTGGCTGTGGGTGCCCTGTCATGATAGGTGTTTATATAAATAGTGTTGTTTTGTGTGGTAGAGGGTCGCTGTCATTGATGCGTTTTGCACCCCGGGCCACGGTTTTGATATTCCACTTAAGTATACGCTGTGACGTAATATCTCTTCTTTTTTTTCTCGAGGGAAGGGGGGTCAGAGGGCCTAGGTATAAAATTCACGGCTCGCCACTGCAATAAAGTCAGACTAAAGCATCCTTTGTGCTCCAGTCTGTCCTCTCAGTAAATACAGAGCTGAATCCAGATAAAATGCACGCTGAAGGCTCTTTGAGCAGGTTTTCTCTCACTGATCCTGCCGTTATGTGAAATGTTTGTTTTTCATGTATTGTGTCTTGATATTTGTTTATGTTGATGTTACACATGGAGCTGCTGTGATGCAAGTCACATTTCAGACTTGATCTGACCATTAAAGTTTTATCGTGTTGTATACAACAACGTTCTAACCTATTATTACCATTACCAACGTTACCATTGACTGTTAGCAGGCTCAATGTCGAGTCAAGTCAACATAATAAAGGAGACGGTAGCCGAAGTAATCAAAAAATAATTTAATTAATAATTACCACCATGGTTGAACAAAGGAAATATAAAGTAATGACAGACAAGAACACATACTGCACAGACAGGATCAGCACCAGACAAAGGGGAAGGCAGAATACTAATACATGAGGTAATGACGAGACAAGACACACCTGGGTTAATTACAAATGGGTACACCTGGAGGGGAAACGATAAGGGCTACAAAACCATAACAGGAAACTACAGCTAGACACATCACACTAGGAGCGCCTGATCAGGGCACAAACACATAACACCCCCACACCCAACTTTATGTCCATAACCCCAAGGCGAAATGGGGGAATGAACATAAACAGAAGAAGGAAACAAGAAACAATAATACTGTCAGCACAATAACAAATAGTACTAACAGCACCGGTATGGACGGCCATAACCCCCACACCACCCCATGGATAAATAGCACCCCCCCCCCTGACTACAGCCGTGATAGCGCGTCAGCCAACACATTGTCCTTGCCCTTGACGTGAACCACGTCAACATCAAAGGCCTGCAGGAAAAGGCTCCAGCGCATTAGCCGCTGGTTCGAATTCCGCATCCTGCCTATAAGACCAACGGGTTGTGGTCGGTGTATATTTTAATCGGTACCTGGGATGAACCGACATACACCTCGAAATGGGAGAGAGCCAAAATCAAGGCCAATGCCTCCTTTTCAATTGTCGAGTAGCGCCGCTGGTGTATATTAAACTTTTTAGAAAAATACGACACCGGATGTTCTATACCCCTGTCATCGTCTTGCAGAAGCACCGCGCCTGCGCCCAGCTCACTAGCATCCACAGCCAACTTGAAAGGCTTTGTGAACACAGGCGCTGCGAGGACAGGAGCACTGACCAGGATGGACTTTAATTGCTGAAACGCAAAAGTGCACCTAGGCGTCCACTGAAATGGGATCTTCGGGCTCAAGAGATCCGTGAGGGGAGAAGCTACCGCTGAGAAATTCCTGCAAAAACCCCTATAATACCCCGTCATCCCCAGAAAACACCGGAGGTCCCGACGTGTAGCAGGCTCTGGAAAGCCAAGTATCGCCTCCACCTTGGGGTGGACAGGGCGGACCTCCCCCCGCCCCACTACCTTGCCAAGATAGGTGATGGTCGTCCTGCCAAACTCGCACTTGGCCAGGTTTAGGGTCAAGTTTGCCTGACGAAGCCGGTCAAAAACTTCCCGCAAACTAACCATGTGCCCCTCCCAATCGTCAGAATAGATGACGAGGTCATCAAGGTAGGCCTCACAATTAGCTACGCCTGACAGCACACGATTCACCAGCCTCTGGAAAGTCGCAGGCGCGTTGCGCATACCAAACGGCATTACCGTATATTGCAGGAAACTGTCAGGTGTCACGAACGCAGAAATTAGTTTAGCGCGATCCGTAAGTGGCACCTGCCAGTATCCTTTCAGCAAATCCAGCTTGGTTACATAAGACGCACTCCCCACCCTGTCGACACAGTCCTCCATTCTGGGCAATGGAAAACTATCAGGCCTAGTCACGTTATTTACCCGGCGAAAATCCGTACAAAACCTATCTGTCTTGTCTGACTTATCAACCAATAAGCACGGCGAGCTCCATGGGCTGAAACTGGGCTCAGCGATATTGTTAGTGAGCATGTATTCCACCTCTTTCTGTAACCGCGCCCGCTTATATGGATTCACGCGATACGCGTGCTGTTTAATGGGTAATGCCTCCGCCACATCGATGTCATGTTGTAATACGTTAGTGCGCGAAGGAATATCGGAGAACAGCTCACAATGAGACCCAACCAAACCCCTGATATCATCTTGCTGCGTTGTTGATAAATGGCCAAGATGACAGTCAAGAGTGATCAATGACTCAGTGTTTGTCAACCGTCCCTCCACGACCGCCTTGGACGGAATAATGACGTCATCTTCCAGTTCTCCAACCTCCTCTGAAAAACAAAGACTGTCATTCCTCTCATCAACGCTAGATGGGGCCAACATACAAACTGACACCGGCACAGTGGACACACTCGCAGAGGGAACAACAATACTGTCAATAGGATTCACCAGAGGCTCCCTCACATAATATGGCTTAATCATATTAACATGACACAAGCGAGTCTTCCGCCCACGATCCGGTGTCTCGATCAGGTAGTCCAAATCCCCTACTTTCTCTCTAACCAGGTACGGCCCACTAAACCGTGCTTGTAAGCTGGAGCCTGGGACAGGCAACAACACTAAAACCCTCTCCCCTGGCACAAACGTTCTATCCCGAGCCTTCCTGTCATACCAGCCCTTCATCCTCCCCTGTGTGTCACTCAGATTTATCCTCGCTAGTTCACATGCCCTCTTCAGCTTCTCCCTAAAGCCACAGACATAGTCTAATAGGTTCTTCGACTCGCTCTCCCCCAACCACTTCTCCCTCAGCAGCTTAAGCGGCCCCCTAACCGAATGCGCAAATACCAGCTCTGCAGGACTGAATCCCAAAGATTCCTGCACCACCTCCCTTGCGGCAAACAACATTAAATGAACCCCTTCATCCCAGTCGTCCTTCGTGTCACGACAGAACGCCCGAAGCATTGTTTTTAGCGTGGAGTGGAACCTTTCCAAAGCTCCCTGGGATTGTGGGTGATATGGGCTAGAGAAACTATGCGATATATCCAGCTGCTTTAAAACCTGCGAGAAGATGCGGGATAAAAAATTCGTACCTTGGTCGGACTGTACCACGCGAGGCAAACCAAAAACGGAGAAAAACCTCACCAAGGCCTGTGACACTGTTTTGGCCGTTATCCGTTTCAGTGGAATCGCTTCCGGAAACCGTGTGTTGGCACACATAATGGTCAAAAGAAAGCTATTACCTGCCTTGGTTCTAGGGAGTGGACCCACACAATCAATAATAACCCTCTCAAAAGGTTCCCCCACTGCCGGGATAGGGTAGAGTGGCGCCGGTGGAATGACCCCGTTAGGTTTTCCCACCACCTGACATGTTGAACACCCCCTGCAGTGCTGCACCACATCCCGTTTCAACCCTGGCCAAAAAAATTGACGCAGCACTCTATCATATGTCTTATTGACCCCCAGATGTCATGCGAGCCTGTGATCGTGAGCCAAACACAGAATATCGTGACGGTATCTAAACGGAACCACAACCTGCGTCACCACATTCCAATCATTCTCCGCTGACGCGTCGAGGCTAGGAGACCATTTACGCAGCAATACCCCGTCCCTCAGGATATAGCAACTTTTAGAAACCTCACTCTCTCCCACTCCCACAGTGCTCGCAAAAAGGCCTGACAGGCTTGGATCTCTACCCTGTTCCGCGATAAGCTCCTCGCGAGCAAAAGAAAATCCAGCCGCGCTATGTAGAGTTATATTTGTATTTATTCATGTTAGCAAACTATGGATAAGCTTAAAATGAGAATAATTTGGGTAAAACTGTGAGCTGCATTTGGGGCCTGTTGACATGTGTTTTTGAGGACAAAGGAAGATGGGGGAAGGTGAGAGCATGTCCTGATTTGCATTCAACTTAGATCTAGCTACCGTGTTTGTGATATTAAGAGAGGTCCCTTGGGTTTCTCTGGTGCTTATCAATAGTAGCAGTTAAGTGAATACTGTTCAAACAATACCTGTGTTTGTGTTTTATATTGATTTCTCTGTTTTATCCTTTCATAAATGTAAGGACTACAAATGGCTATAAACATTCTGGGCTGGTTGGAGTAAACAGGGTTTTATTGCTCTGTGGGGGAGGTGTAGGTATGCAGGCCTTGAGACCTTTTGTTGGAAAGTGAGCCTGTTTGGTTTCCTGCTGCGTTTCCTGCTGCGTTGCGTCTCCCAATGAGATGACCTGAAAAGATGACCAGCTGACCTAACACCAAACCCCTCCTTCTTACTCTGGTATATATCCGGTGGATCCCTGGCGTTCGGCCTCTTCTTCACATGCTGCCCTCGGGTGAAAGTAGCTCTGCAGTATGCGAACTAGGGCAGGAGTAAGCCGGCATTACTCCTTAAGCATTACAATATAACTGTAATATATCATGTTGTATTGTAATGATTGTATTGCATTGTCATATTGCCATTAAAGTAGATTATTGTTAACGGTTACTTTGTAGCTATGGATTCCTTCCTGTATTATAACCAGCTTCATAGGAACGCGCGGAGATTTGAAAAGCGGATCAGATATCCCTTTAAATCTCCAACAAAATGGTGACCCGACGTCTATAACGAAGCTGAGGAAGAATTCAGACGCTTTCAAACATCTCAGACAATCAGCAGGACTCTGCAACTTTGCAAATAAGGTAAGCAGACGATGAAAGTCGCCTGTCTGTAATTGGATACGCTAAAACTTTAGGATTGTCTGTAGGCGTTTCACAGTGTTTTTATAGTTTAAATGGAATATACAATGCATATTTTACTATGTTAGGAAAGTTATATACAAAACGTAAACGTGGATCGACAGGTAGACGAAAGTCCTGCGTGACGTAAAATAGAGCAGTTTGGCGTGGATCTGCAGGTAGATTATTCCTGAGTGGCGTAGAAATGGTGCAGTTTGTGTGAATGCGAGGTTTGAATCCTGCACGGCAAAACCTGGAAACTCGATAAATCAGATCGAGTCGCCGTTTAAAACTGGGGTTTAAATAACAGACCAATGCTAAAAGCTTAAAGCCAGAGGTCTGTTATATATTAAACCAAGGTAGAGCGTTTCCCTTTGTCTGGAAACTTCTGCTGCTGCCATCTAGTGGCTGAAAGGGGGTATCACACCCTTGAAACTTCTGCTGCTGCCATCTAGTGGCTGAAAGGGGGTATCACACCCTTGAAACTTCTGCTGCTGCCATCTAGTGGCTGAAAGGGGGTATCACACCCTTGAAACTTATGCGAGCTTAGAGTTTAATCATTACATTGCTGGCCGGTATTGAAGACGGGAAGCACGTTCCCAGTATATTAATTATAACTGATTTTGGTAAACTGGTACAAAACAATAAGGGATTGAACATTTTTTACAACGACAGCACCAGGAGATGAGTAAACTCAAGAATCTGTAGAGTGTAAATACATTGTGCAAAACACATTTTACACTCGAACTGTTTGCAAATGTAGACAATATAAATAAATGTTCAGAAAGAAGACATAGGCCTACACTTGATTCAAATTTCATTACTGTGATCCGATTGGTGTGCTCTGCAGGTTTACTATTGTTCGAAGTAACAGTGGGATTTAAAATGAGAGAAGATATGGAGATGTTCTTTCATAGTGTGTGGAATATGTGATGCTGGAAACATGTAGGTATTTCAGAGTTGTGTTGGGTAAATATGTAACAATGGATGAAACAATTTTTGGAGTGAGTTTTTGTAATATCATAAGTAGACATTAATTATGTTGATTACATGGCATTTAACAACTAAGACAGATAGTATGATTAGAAAGAGACAGAGTGGAAAGGGTTGGATTTATTTAACATCAGTGTGCTAGACTTCTTATAGGTAATGTGTACCGGGACCTGGACTCCCCCTCTGAGTTAGAAAGGCTTTGATCCCGACCCTCCAAGCAGACAACGAGACCTAACCCAACAGGAGACTCCTCCTTCTCCATCGTACAGACAGAGAACCAGAGCTGAACCAACAACAACAACAAGACTACATCAAGACTGCAGCCAGAACTATCTCCACCTGTGGCATCCAGAACCAAACCAGCATGCTGACATACAGAGAGATACTCTCATCGGTCCCTCAAACAGGACATGAAGTTCCAAACTGCGCCGCGAGATTTGGCACAATAGACATGAGAGCAGAATCCGCCCTCCATAAAAACAGCAGAGAGACTGTAAAGGAGGAGTGCAACAACAGTGGCATGATGGGGCTGCAGATGTGACTGGGCCAATGGCTGCCTACAAAAGTTACAGTGGATGGATTCAACAGCTGATGGACTGAAGAGAAGACAGAATCAGAGGAGTTGGCATGGTCGATTAGAAGTGAGGAGGCCGGGGTCACGGCTTGAGAAAACCAGGGGAGGAGGAAAGGAGAACGGGAATGAGTGAGTTACACATAAACACACTTATTCACGAAACGCACATTTAAATAACTTGAATTAACTTCATAAAGACAGAAAGATTTATTAATCATTTGGTAAATTAAAAATAGCAGTAAAGAGGAAACTATTAAAGTAAGATGATAATCATCCTAAAACACACTGACAGAGTAGAACCATATTCTTCAATATTTTCATCATGTTAACAATTCATTCTTTAAGACATTTTTATTCACGTGTGAATAAAGTAGTGATCTCATTGGTTACAATATTGATCACCATTAAAAGGATAGTTTTAGGAACCACTCTATAGGACAAATCTTTGTTTGTATTAATGGCTAGTGCCAAGCCACATATTAAATTCCAATCTAAAGTGTTGATTTCACCATTGTGGCATAGTTATTACCAGACTTCGGTTTTAAATCCTTGATAAAGGAGGGAGTAATTGTTGCATGTTCGGACACCCAAGGTTCCACACACTGCTAAAGAGTTTATCATTGTTTTTTAAGTAGACCAGAATTATAATGAGCTATGAAATGCAGAGCGACACAGATCCTAGTAATGTTTTGACTCAAGATAATAGTTATGTACAAAAGTTTCTGAAATAGATCATTAGACATTTTAATTAGTAGTAATACTCGAAGGAAGTGAGTTTTGTACCAAGTTTCAGGAAAAGTGGGAGGCGGAAGTCCCAATGACAAGTGAGAATCATCTTGAAAATTATAGTTGAAATCGTGACATATTTTTGTAGACAAAGGATACTGGCCTATGCTGAAATGTCAAAGTCTCTGCAGAGCACGACACATGGCCAAAAAAGACGGAGACCAACTGACCTTTGACCCTGACCGACAGTGTAACTTGACAAGGCACTGTGGATGACTGACTCTGGGGTGAACCTGACCAAACTTGACATGACAACCAGACAGTGTGAGTGTGAATGTATGCCGGCATGTGATCAGTGTAACTGCATGATTCTAAAACAATAACTAACCAAGCATGTTTTTGGACTAACATATTATTTTGGAGCTCCAAGGGAAACGAGAGGTTTCCTAAAAATTCCACAAAAAGGGGAAACCGCACATGTGATATTTTCCTCTCACATGAGTTGGCGGTTTGCAAATGTAAAAGCTGAAGATTCTGTTTCTTTTAGGCCTGAAGGACGGAGAGGAACACTTCTTTTCACTGAAGTGTTCACTGTGGAAATAATGATAATAATGTTCGTTATGTCCCTAACCAATTACCTGACAGTTTTTGTTCCCCTCCCATTACAGGCTTTTGTTACACATTATTTCATGTGTAAAAGGGGGGAGTGAGTATAATGTATAAATGTCAACATGGCTGTAAAATTCACAATTTAAATTTTTCTTTTAAGGATTGACAGAAACCTTCCGCCCCAACCCAGATGTTCAAACTGAGCATTGAATGTAATTAACCTGCTCCATATCTGGGGATAAGATACTGTTTGATGAATGTTGAGATGTTTCTAAATATTGATTTGAATTATAACAGGTAACAAAGAAGCAGTGGCCAAGGGGCTACTGTGAAACCGAAGAAGTTGACCTGTGATAATGAAACAATTTTGTAATATTTTAACAGACATTAGAGTAACTGAGGTTTGAAATGTAGAAAGAACATATTACAGTTAAAGCTAAAACATAGTAGTGTATTGAGACAGAATTTAATTTAGACAACATCATGTAACTAGCCTGGTAAAGAAGTAAAAGCCATAGACTTTATTGTTTAGGTCATTATGGGGATATACATTTCATCTAAATTCATAATAGAAAGACATTTGATGACAGTTTGTTGGAATTCTGTATTAATTCTTTTCAGCGTGATAATATCTAAGCACTGACAGGTAGAAGCAGTATCACCAGGAAATCATTCACTTTGTTAGCATCGTGATTTTGGTTGTTTTTGAATCCATAACATTAGTGTGTTTCTTTACCAGAAACATTAGCAGTTCATATTATATTTAGATTTTAAATAGGATTTCATTTAAAAATAAACACGGATGCTTGTCAGAAATTCAGAGCTATTGAAATATGTTATTTAGTTTACCTAAAGATGTTGGGGTTCTTATTTAGTTGGCACAGTCCAAGTATTAAGATTCTGAAGCTGCACTGGCAGATAGGAGGGCTACAATTAATTTGGAAAACCTGTTCACAGACGGCTGTTGTTTCAAGACACCCCACCAACAGGCTCCAAGTGGGTCAAAACAGCTGAGCGTAGGCTTGAGGGAGTTGTATCAGATTTCTCCACACAGGTCACTGGCGCCAAAAGGGGGACCCGAGAAGCACGAGGACAAAGTGGCTCAACCCCAGGCTCTCCGACCCCGACCGAGTGACCCAGCGGACCTCTTATGCCGTCTGCCTGGGAGAAAAGGGGGACAGCTCGTACCACGGGAGCCAGTGTGCGGCGGGGAAACCACCTACTAGGACCAGGGGACGACATCAGGACGGACGTGGCCCTGGCAGACGTGGACTACTCGGAAGCAGCAGACTGGAGGAGCAGGACCCTGGAGACATCTCTACAGCATCGACCCGGAAGCCGCCATCAGCGGGCCGGAAGACGAGGAGGAGGAAGACATCTCTCTAGCAGGCAGCCCAGAAGCTGCTGTCAGCGGATTTGGGGGGACAAAGACAAGGCAAGCCAGGACGGCACAGGGAACTTGTCGAGGCAGCAGAGGAGTCTACTTCGCTCTGATCAGTTCTACCCGTGAAGGGAAAGCTGCATCTCCCCCTCCCTATTAGCTGTCCTTGTGGGCTATTCCTCCGAGGGGGGGGGGGCTGATGATTCTAGCACTCAGCTACCCCCTCATGGTTCCTTCACTGCCATGGAAAGTGGTGTTCTGTCTCCATGAAGGTTTCAAGTACTCTAAATACCAGCTTCGGATGGATTTATGGACACAGTAGAAAATAATGACAGTGGGTATATTTCAAAATGCCTTGTCTAAGTTTATCTCTGGAGAAGGAGATAAAAAGGGGGGATTTGTAGAGTTATATTTGTATTTATTCATGTTAGCAAACTATGGATAAGCTTAAAATGAGAATAATTTGGGTAAAACTGTGAGCTGCATTTGGGGCCTGTTGACATGTGTTTTTGAGGACAAAGGAAGATGGGGGAAGGTGAGAGCATGTCCTGATTTGCATTCAACTTAGATCTAGCTACCGTGTTTGTGATATTAAGAGAGGTCCCTTGGGTTTCTCTGGTGCTTATCAATAGTAGCAGTTAAGTGAATACTGTTCAAACAATACCTGTGTTTGTGTTTTATATTGATTTCTCTGTTTTATCCTTTCATAAATGTAAGGACTACAAATGGCTATAAACATTCTGGGCTGGTTGGAGTAAACAGGGTTTATGGCTCTGTGGGGGAGGTGTAGGTATGCAGGCCTTGAGACCTTTTGTTGGAAAGTGAGCCTGTTTGGTTTCCTGCTGCGTTTCCTGCTGCGTTGCGTCTCCCAATGAGATGACCTGAAAAGATGACCAGCTGACCTAACACCAAACCCCTCCTTCTTACTCTGGTATATATCCGGTGGATCCCTGGCGTTCGGCCTCTTCTTCACATGCTGCCCTCGGGTGAAAGTAGCTCTGCAGTATGCGAACTAGGGCAGGAGTAAGCCGGTATTACTCCTTAAGCATTACAATATAACTGTAATATATCATGTTGTATTGTAATGATTGTATTGCATTGTCATATTGCCATTAAAGTAGATTATTGTTAACGGTTACTTTGTAGATATGGATTCCTTCCTGTATTATAACCAGCTTCATAGGAACGCGCGGAGATTTGAAAAGCGGACCAGTTATCCCTCCAAATCTCCAACAGCTACTGGCAGACTCACACGAGGAAGTAGAGGGCAGTAAAGGGCTGAGACCGGCTGGAATAGATGGAAGAACAGCATCACATTCAAGAGGGGCAATTTCAGGAACAAGCTGAGACGATGACCACAAGTCGGGTTGCCCCGGGAGCGCCCCCCTCCACCTCAGGCTCCCGTGGTACTGCACCCTGGGGATTATCCATAAGTGGGTCACGACACTCAGGCACCCCGTTAACAGTCGCTATGATGGTATCAAACAAGTCCACGTCGTCCTTTTCCTCGGCCAGAGCCTTAATAACCATGGCCCGCGTGACTGCACATGAGGAGAACACCCTCGGATACGCATCCGCTAGGACGTCCACCACCCCAGACTCTGCTGGCACACAAGTCATATCTGCCTTCACGAGGACCCTACCCCCTGCCAGATAATTCCCGAGGATTAATGACACACCCTCGACAGGAAAACAATTTTCCACCCCAATTACCACTGGCCCCGACACCAACTCAGATGTAAGATGGATAGTGTGAAGCGGAACTTCCATGACATGCATCCCAAAAGACCTGACAGTTATCCCAGCATCCACCTCTGAACCACTGTCAAAAGGCAGCACATCTCTCCGAATAAATGACTGGGACGCAGCCGTATCCCTTAATATGGTCACAGGAACCTTCACCCCTTCGCCGGACAAGGATACAAACCCCTCACTGATGAACGGTAAGTAAGCTTTCATATCCTCACCCCTTTGGGCATCCCTACTCAGAAATGTGTGTGTGGGTGTCATTACCAACGATATTTGTTTACTGGGACGGGTAAGGGCAAAACAGTTCTGCTTTATGTGGCCTTTTTTACCACAGTTGAAACACTCACGCATTTCTCCCCTCATTCCCCGCTCAGCAACCTCGCCCACACTGCCACCGCCAGAGGCCACAGGCCTGTCACCCAAGCCCCACCTCGGTCTACTCTCCACACTGCGCACGGGATAATTAGGTCTGTCAAAGAGCACTTTGTGCGTCAACACGAACTCATCCGCAAGGCTCGCAGCCACCGAGCACTCAGTCACCTTATGTTCATTAATGTACATCGCCACATTATCGGGCAAACAATAGGACTTAAACTCCTCAAGAAGCACGAGTTCCCGCATCTTAACCAAAGTGTCCACCTTCTCCGACGCGCACCAACGATCAAACAACAGCTCCTTCTCGTAAGCAAACTCCACGTAGGTCTGCACATTGTTCTTTCTAAGAGCGCGAAACCTCTGCCTATATGCCTCCGGCACAAGCTCGTAAGCCCTAAGGATAGCAGCCTTCACCACGGCGTAATCCTGGGTGTTTGGGCAAAGTGACGCGTAAACGTGTTGTGCTTTCCCGGTGAGTGCGCTCTGGAGAAGTAATGTCCACTGGTCATTAGGCCATTTCAGAGTTGTGGCTATATTTTCGAACATAGAAAAATATTTGTCAACATCCTTCTCTGAAAATTGCGGGACCAGACATAGGTGCCTAGTAGCATCGAACCTAGCTTCAAGATGCACTGCCCGCGCCTCTACCCCAAGCCTTCCAAGCTCAAGCTCATGCACGCGCCCACGTTCTGCCTCCTCCGCTTCCCGAGCGCATAACCGCTCTGCATGTCTCAGCTGCTCGAATTTAAACTCTAGTTCCATCTTCCTCAGCAAAACCTGGTTCTCCGAAACCGGGTCACATGTGACTACCTCCTCCTCCTCAGGTTTGCCCACAGAGCACTCCATAACCTCCTTGGCGGTCAAAGCCTCCACCAGCGCTAACCGCTGCTGCTGCTTTTTCATGCTCGGGGCAAGCCTGACACCGTAATGCTCTGCTATCCCCGATAATTCCTCCTTAGTGCACAAGCCCAACAAGTTGACCGTTGGCCTAGCCACAAACTCACATACCTTCACAGGCATACTTGCCCTAGTACCGTCGCACCGGGGGAGGAAGAAACTAAAGAACCAACCCCGCTTCCACCAGCATATACGACCAACCAATTAACATATACACAAAACAAAACAAAACCGGCTTCACCCTACACGTCTGTACAGTCTGTTCTTAATAACTCTGGCCTCCGCTCCCCTACCGCTATACACTAAATAGAGAAGAGCACCGGTATGACCTTCTGAAGCATCCACACTCAAAATTATTCGCAAGAGATTAACAACTGTCGTGTGTTAAAAAAAAAAAAACCTAAAGCCCATCCCTTAAACGTTTCCATCCCTCACTATCAGACCCCCTATATAACTAACTAGCTGACATACGCCGGCCTAGGAGGAGCCTGACAGGGTCTTCCTACTACCCTAACCAGCATAGACGGTATGTCTACCAGGCGAAGGAAGGAACCATAGAAAATGGTCCAGCTGCCCTAGCTGGATGAAAACGCTCCTTATTGGAGAATTATTTACCAAGAGGGTATAAAACATGGGCCACACACACGACACTGTCAACCATAATTCAAAGCGTGGACTAAGCTCAGCGGCCACCACCAAATTCCTGCTCAAATCAGTTTGGCACGAGCCCCCATATTACGTTACCATTGACTGTTAGCAGGCTCAATGTCGAGTCAAGGCAACATAATAAAGGAGACGGTAGCTGAAGTAATCAAAAAAGAATTTAATTAATAATTACCACCATGGTTGAACAAAGGAAATATAAAGTAATGACAGACAAGAACACATACTGCACAGACAGGATCAGCACCAGACAAAGGGGAAGGCAGAATACTTATACATGAGGTAATGACGAGACAAGACACACCTGGGTTAATTACAAATGGGTACACCTGGAGGGGAAACGATAAGGACTACAAAACCATAACAGGAAACTACAGCTAGACATGACACATCACACTAGGAGTGCCTGATCAGGGCACAAACACATAACACCTATATCTAACCATATTGTGCATTCATATTGTATTTTCTAAACAGGTTGTGATCTTTCATTTGGGGATAACAGTGTTAGGAATATATTGTGATGAAGTGCACACTGACCTGAGCTCCAGGGGTCTTTTTGTTCTCCTCCATGCTGCTCTCAGTGCTCCCTCTCCGGCCGTGTCTCTGAAATAATCAACACAACTACAGCTGACACAAAACAAGACAACTCGATACAACCAACAGACACAACAAAATAAATCTAGAGCAACTTCGTAGGTTCATAGCAGAGGTGAGAAGTAACTAAGTACATTTACTCAATAACTGAACTTAAGTACCATTTAGAGCAGGGGTGCCCAACCTTTTTTTAACCGAGAGCTACTTTTAAAGTTGCCAGTCTGCCGAGATCTACCAGTCCAAATAGAGAGGCGTAGCCATTACTGACAGCCTACTACAAGATACATACACACTTCTACTTGTATAAAACTGACCTTTGTACGATGAATACTTCATAAAATACTGCAGATCCTTTATCTTACCTCTTTCTAATCTACACACATACAAGTATTCAAGTGAAGTTACACAACAGTGTTGTTGATACGGAGTTGGAGTTTATTCACACGTCACGTCACTACAGTGGGTAATGTTTTCAAGAAACATTGAACAGTGCTGCCACATATGACAGGGAAAAAGAAAAGACTCTGAACCCTTTCTTTGCCATTATATAAAAATAGTGTTGCTACAAACGTATAAATGAGGCTTACTAATAAGACAACTCAGATCTGAAGCTACACAGGAATCTGCTGCCAAAGTGCAATAAAAAAGACAAAATTAATAGAATCAAATCCTTTTTTTGTTGCATTTTAGTAGATTATAAAAATAAATGCCTTTAAAATAGGATGCAAGTAACACTAGTTTCTTAACCTGAATTGATAATAGACTATAATCAATTTAAACAGAACAGATCTTAATGTTTGCATTCTTATACCATTTTGTACAATAATTGTAATGAATAAATTCAAACAAACAAACTTACAGCTGATTAATAACGGTATCTAACTTGAGTTTTTATTATATCAAAAACCTGTTGAAATGCTACTGTTATTTTTACTGTCCGCCAAAAGCGTGTCGGCAGCCTCCAGGAAAGCTTCTTTCACAACTTCGCCGTCTTTGAAAGACTTCATGTGTTTCGCAAGAACGTGCCTGACACGATAAGATGCCATGGTAGCAGCCTTGCTCTTGTTGTTGGGCCTGGTGAAAATTGATTGCTGTGCATTTAGCTGTCCTTTCAGGCCCCTCCCCTTTTGGGAGCGCCGGGCAGAATCAGGAGGGAATTCCGTCTCGTAGCGTTTGTGCACTGTTTTGAAATGCCGCTCCTAAATTACCCTTCTTCGATAAAGCCACGCTCGCATTGCAGATGAGACAGATGGACTTTGAATTAGAATAGATACACAAATAATCATCGTCCCACTCGGAGTGAAAATTATATATTTTGGGCTTTTTTGCTTCTGCCATAATTGCGGTCTTGTTTGTGTGCGGACTGTCACTCCTGTTGACACGGACAGCGTCAGCGAAATAGTGCCCACTGCTCACCAGCCACGCCCCGACACATGGGTTCACGCCGGCCAATCACAAAGCTTTGATGCGTTCAAGTGCATTATTCTGGCACAGGAAGATTATGTTACAGGACATTAACGATAAAACAGAATGTTGTTGTTCTATTTTTAGACACATCTCGCGATCGACTGGAAATCTCCCCGCGATCGCCCGGTCGATCGCGATCGACTGGTTGGGCACCCCTGCTCTACATGCTCCCCCTTGGCAAAAATAATTAGCCGCCACAACCTTCAATTTAACTGCTACGCCGATGACATCCAACTTTATATCTCAACAAAAACCATCACCCCCACAACACACTCCACTCTCACCAACTGTCTCTCAGAAATAAAAGCATGGATGCAAACAAACTATCTCCAACTGAACAGCGCCAAATCAGACATCATCATCATCGGCCCCCCATCCCGTATCAAAGACATCCAGAATTTCAACTTCACCATTGACAGCCGCACTCTATCTCCCCCCCCCCTCACATCCGCAACCTCGGAGTCATCTTCGACAGTCAGCTCAAATTCAACCATCACATCAATCACATCACCAGGACTGCCTTTTTCCACCTCAAAAACATTGCCCATCTCCGCCCATCACTCTCCTCCTCTGCTGCTGAAACCCTGATTCATGCATTCATCATATCACGACTCGACTACTGCAATAACATCCTCTACGGCATACCATCCAACCTCCTCAATAAACTCCAACATATCCAGAACTCTGCTGCCCGCCTCCTCACCCACACCCGCTCCCGAGACCACATCACTCCCATCCTCCAGAACCTCCACTGGCTCCCCGTCCGTCAAAGAATCAACTTCAAAGTCCTCCTCATTACTCACAAAGCCCTCAACAATCAGGCCCCCCCTACCTCACAGACCTGCTGCACCACCACACCCCTTCTCGCTGCCTCCGCTCATCAGAAGCCAACCTCCTATCCATCCCCACCCGCACCGGACCTGGGGGGACAGAGCCTTCTCCGTCACTGCCCCCTCCCTCTGGAACTCACTCCCACAACCCATCAGAGACTGCACTGACCTCACCACCTTCAAAAAAACTCACAAAAACTCACCTCTTCAATCTGGCTTTTAATGTGTGATTGTTTTTGGATTATTTGACTTTAACTTTAACTATATATGTATTTGTTGTTCCTTTCTTTTCTTTTCTCTTCACTATATCTGTAAAGTGTCTTTGACCACCTGTAAAAGCGCTAACAAATTAAATCTATTATTATTATTATTATGATACCACGTTTCAAAATATCAATACTTGAGCCAATAGGATAGATACTTATATACTTTTTCCCCTTCTCTCCTCTACTCGTCAATTTAATCAAAAACGATGTGCAGAGTGCAGACGAACACAAGTATACACACACACACACACACACACACACACACACACACACACACACACACACACACACACACACACACACACGCACACACACACACACACACACACACACACACACACACACACTGTGGAAATTGATGTAAAGTATTATAGCAAAAAGTTTAATACAGCGTAATTCTGGTATATTCATTTTTATGTCACCTGATATATGGGATGTTAAGTGTTAGTTAGTGAGAGAAATGTATGTGCGTTCATTTCAAGACTCCTAAAGAGCAGGAGACGATTGGGTCACACACAATTAGAGAGACAATGGTCCTTCTGATTCTGGGTGAGCTGACTTCGGGTGGAGGGAATTTCAGAGATGGCCTGGGGGTATGAGGACAGTTAAGCTTTGTTGGTTAGCTGGTCCTGAGGAGGTCATGAGATGATGACTGTTAATTCCCAACAAGTATGGCTTTCATAAAGAAAAACATATGACTGTTGTGTGATAAGCTACATGATAAGATGTGTGTGTGGAGGCTGCAGAAATATGAGACAGCAAATTCCAGATGTGTTTGTTTTGCTTCAAACTGAGAGACTCTTGTTTCCGGATCATCTCTGCTGGCACGTGCTGATTTGCTACGACACAGCATCTTTTGCATCTCCCAATGAGATGACCTGAAAAGATGACCAGCTGACCCAACCCCTCCTGTTTTATTCTTGTATATCTCCTGTTGAGTCCTGGTGTTCACTCTCTTTCCTCCTGCTGCCAAGACGAGTAAGTAAGAGTTCCCAGCGGGAGGACAGGGCCGGGATAATCCGGATTACTTCGTGAAGTTGTGTTATTGTATATTTTGCCATTAAATCAGCATATTTCTTATAACCTTACCAATGGTTGCTGTGAATTCTTCCTCTGTTAATCTGACCCATTCACAAAAGGACGCGCGGAGGCAGAGGGGGGCCTTAGAGCCCCCACCAAAGAATGACCCTACCACAACAAATAGTGACCCCGACGCGGGTGAAAAGGGTTGTTTAGAGGAAAACACTAGCAGCCAGCGGACGGAGGGAGATGCCTGGAATAATCTCTGACAACTAAGGATCCTACAACTGAAAGGTAAAACGGACGCCTGTTTCTATCGAAGGTCTGTAATTGGCTCAAGCTAAATTTTAGAGTTGTCAAAGAATATTTCCCAGTGTCATACTCATAGTCATTGATGGTATAATGCAATACATATTTTAGAATAGATAGGTAACCAATACAATTAATAAAGCAACGGTTAGAACCTCGTGGATTTTTCCGAATCATACGACGGACTCGTTAGCTACACGTGAAGCGATGAGGAGTGTAAGACGAAGGTGTAAGGCCCCGTGGGTTTTTTCAGAAATCGAGACGGCTAACCCATCGGGGAAGTTCAGTGGTTTTCTAAAAGACTCCATCCAGAACAAAACTGAATAATGAATCCAAGACTCATAGGAGTTGAAGGTGAAATTATATGTGAATCCAAGCGCAGAAACGCCAACTTCAAAAGCCATTGAAATTGACGGATTTCTCATTGTCTTGTTCTGTTGGGTTTAACGCCCATTCTGTTGAAAGAAATATCGCATCTTAAAAGCTGAACAGACAGCGTGAACGATATATTTATGTGCTTATGAATGAATAGAATATAATATTGAACATAGAATGGCCTTAGTCAGATAAAGAAATGCAAAGTCATAATGGAAGGATACCATGGGTTCAAGAAAGCCCCACCTTTTTCTTCACAGCTTTGCTCTAATTGCTGTGCAGCTGCCCGGAGTGTGACTGCTTGTGCTTCTTCTCAAAATGCCTAAAAAATGGCTGCTGAGCGTTGAATTTAAAACAAGGAGTGAATAATCAACGAGTGGTCTGAAGTTGGAGTGAATAACATTGAAAATTAATAGATCAATGTGTCGTAGATATTTAAATAAATAAGAAACTATAATTTGTCGTTTTTAGCGTGGTTTTTGTGGGATGCAGTTACGTCACATTGTGGTTTTCATGAGAAGTTTTGAGAACTGATTGTTACTATTGCATTGCATTGTGAATTTCGTGGTATTCGTCATTAACTGAGAATTTTCCTTAATCATATTTCAGAGGAACTTAATTGCATACGGTGGCGTTGAGGGAAAGTAGAAATGGGTTTTGCTGAGTATATGAAGTACATGCAGGTTAAAGTTTGATTCAAATTAAATATCATAGTGGATTATTTCACCTGGATTACACATAGAAAGAGGAGAATTTGTTAAACATTAAACAACAAACTCACTGAAAGACATATATATTGTAATGTTATTTAGGAGGTGTTATCATATAAAGTTGCTCTCAGTTGAATTTTTAAAAGTAGATAGGAAACTGAAAACGTAAACAATTTACCACAATTGTGTTTTTAAGTTTATGAAGAAAGAGTAGAAAGTAAACAGGAGGTTTTTATAAGTTTGTCAGTCAGAAGGAAGCTGTTAATGTTTAAACATTACAGAGGTGCTGCACGACGCTAAAAGCCATCTCACATGGTTTGATAACACATGGAGGTGATTGATGAGAGAAGCTTGCAGGGCCCAGGGAGAGAGGGAGAGAGAGAGACAAGGAACTATGATCAAATGATAGGACATGAGATGTTGGGAACTTTAGACACAGCTGGTCGTATGGTTTAATTTGTATTGAACTCAGTCTCCAAGCAGTGTAGTTTATATCTGCACATGTGTTGAGTGTTCCCCTCCCCTTCCCCCACTCACATGAGGCCAGTGCTATACTGCTAAGCTATTTGTCCAGCAAGTTGGCATACGAGATGGTGGAATAGTGGGAGTAAAGATGTACACGAACAATGAGAGTAGATTAAGTTGTTTTGTTTTTCATGCTTTTCACCAAGGCTCATTTGAGTGGTTATTGTTTTAATGTAGTGTTGTTTTGTGTTATATTGTGTAAAATATAATGTACCCACACGCATGTGGTTTATTTGTCACAGTTCATTTTAAAGTCAGCCACCTCATGGCTAGATCTCATCTCTGAGAGTCCATTGGGTTAATGAGTAAGAGGTCCTTTTGTTCTTCAGGCCACATGTTCAGGATGTTCAGCCTCCAAATGTATTTGACCCCATGAGGTCAAGAGTCATTCTGTTAGACCACAATCTTGTGTAAGACAAATCATTGTTCTTTTGTCACATTTTGAATTACATAAGATTTCATTTTGCTAAATCAATTTATCTATAAATGTTGTAGTTGGAGTTTGGTGTTTGCTAACATTTTTAGGAACGACATAGGCCTACACTTGGGTCAAATTACATTACTGTGATCTGATTAGTGTGCTCTGCAGGTTTACTATTGTTCTAACGAAGCAGTGGGATTTTTAAGTACATGGAGGTTCTTTCATAGTGTGTGAAATATGCGATGCTGGAAACATGTAGGTGTTGAAAAACTTAGTTTGGGTAAATATGTCACAATGGATGAAACGATTATTAGAGGGAGTTTTTGTAATATCATTAGTAGACATTAATTGTGTTGTTTAGATGGCAGTTAACTACTGACACCAATAGTATGATTATAAAAAGACAGAGTGGAAAGGGTTGGATTTATTTAACCTCAGTGTGCTAGAATTTCTATAGGTAATGCGTCCCGAGACCTGGACTCTCTCTCTCTCTGCCCGTCAGATGGCTAAGACCCCGATCCGCTGAGCAAACAAAGGCCTATCCCAACCAGGAGACTGCTCCTTCTCAATAGACCAGACAGAGAACCAGAGCTGTACCAACAACAACAATAAGAACTGCATCCAGAACTATCTCCACCTGTGGCATCCAGAACCAAACAGCTTGCTGACAGGCAGAGATCTACTCTCATCAGTCCCCCAGCAGGGCATGAAGTTCCAAGCTGAGCCACGAGATTAGGCACAAGAGCAAAGTGTGGGACATGAGAGCAGAATCCGCCCTCCATAAAGCAGCAGAGAGACTGTAAAGGAGGAGATGAAATGCAAAGACAAAAACCGCGGCATGATGGGGGCTGCAGATGTAGCTGGGCAGATGGCTGCCCCAAAGACTTACAGCGAATGGATTCAACAGCTGATGGATAAAGGGGGAGGAGTCAGAATCAGAGGAGATGGTGGAGCAGAATGTCACGGTGGCCGGGGTCGCGGCTTGAGATAAACCAGAGGAGAGGAGAAGGGAATCAACGGGAATTAGTGAGTTTACACATAAACACACTTATTATAAGCGCACATTTAAAGATCTTCAATTGACTTGATAAATAAGTGAAGAAAAAAGTTGTATTAACCATGATTTAATCAATTGGTAAATTAACAATAGCAGTAAAGAGGAAACTATTAATGTAAAATGAGAATCATCCTAAAACACACTGAGGGATAAAGGGGGACACATGACAGAGTAGAACCATATGCTTCAATCTTTTCATCATGTTAACAAATTATTCTTCAAGAGATTTTTTATTCACCTGTGAATAAAGTACTGATCTCATTTGTTACAATATTGATCACCATTAAAAAGGTAATTTTAGGAATCACTCTATAAGACAAATCTTTATTTGTATGGATAAGGTTAAAGGGAGAGCTGGTGCCAAGCCAAATATAGTATTCCAATCTATAAAGTATTGGTTTCACCATTGTGCCATAGTTATTACCATATGAAATCCTTGAAAAAGTAGGGAGTAATTGTCGCATATTCGGACACCCAGGGTTCCACACACTGCTAAAGAGTTTAACATTGTTTTTTAGGTAGACCAGAATTGAAGATAAATGAGTATAATGACCGATGAAAAACTACACAGGTCCTAGTAATGGTTTGACTCAAGATAATAATTATATGCACAAGTTTCTGAAATACATCTATTAGACATTTTAATATGGATTAGGTGTTGATAAACTGCAGTAGTAGTACAATAAGGAAGTGACGTTTTTTGGCTAACACTTTTCAGGGAATGTGGGAAACAGCTGTTCCGATGAAAAGTTAGAGATATCTGGAAAATTATAGTTATAATCGTGAATTAATAAATGATGGCACTCCATATATACATATTTTTGTAGACGAAGGATACTGGCCTATGCTGAAACATCAAAGTCTCTGCAGAGCACGACACATGGCCAAAAAGACTGAGACCAACTGACCTTTGACCCTGACCGACAGTGTAACTTGAGAATGCACTGTCAATGACTGACTCTGGAGTGTACCTGACCAAACTTGACTTTACAACCTGACAGTGTGAGTGTGAATGTGAGTGTATGTCTGCATGTGATCAGTGCAACTGCATGATTTAAAACAATGACTAATCAAGCATGTTTTTGGACTAACACATTATTCTGGGGCTCAATAAAATTCCACAGAATTGGAAAACCGCACTTGTGCACTCCCACAGGAGGTGGCAGTTTGCAAAATGTGGAACTCAAACTAAAACATGAAGATTCTGTTTCTTTTAGGACTGAAGGATGGAGAGAAACACTTCATTTCACTGAAGTGTTTACTGTGGAAATGATGGATGTACATTTGGGAAAAATGTTTGGTATTTTCTTATAATCCATTATTACCTGAAGGTTTTCTTCCCATACAGGATTTTGGTTACACATGAGTTCATGTGTAAAAAAGGGGGAGTGTAAACTTCACAATGTACATTTTTCATTTAGGGACTGAAAGGAACCTGCTGCCCCAACTCGATTTTTCAATCTGATCATTGATTGACAGTTTTAGAATTTACCTGCTCCATATCTGGGGATAAGATACTGTTTGATGAATGTTGACATGTCTCTAATATTGATTGAGTTATAACAGGTAACACAGATGTAGAATCAGTGGCCAAGGGGCTACTGTGAGAGATGTAATTCCAGAATGGAATACTGAAGAAGTTGACCTGTGAGTAATGTTTCAACAGGTATTAAAGTAACTGAGGTTTGAAATGTAGAAAGAACATATTACAGTTAAAGCTAAAACATAGTAATGTAATGAGACAGAATTTAATTTAGACAACATCATGTAACTAGCCTGGTAAAGAAGTAAAAGCCATATACTTTATTGTTTAGGTCATTATGGGGATATACATTTCATCTAAATTCATAATAGAAAGACATTTGATGACAGTTTGTTGGAATTCTGTATTAATTTTTTCAGCGTGATAATATCTAAGCACTGACAGGTAGAAGCAGTATCACCAGGAAATCATTCACTTTGTTAGTATCGTGATTTTGGTTGTTTTTGAATCCATAACATTAGTGTGTTTCTTTACCAGAAACATTAGCAGTTCATATTATATTTAGATTTTAAAGGGAATCTCAAGGATTTCATTTAAAAATAAACACAGATGCTTGTCAGAAATTCAGAGCTATTGAAATATGTTATTTAGTTTACCTAAAGATGTTGGGGTTCTTATTTAGTTGGCAGAGTCCAAGTATTAAGATTCTGAAGTTGCACTGGCAGATAGGAGGTCTACAATTAATTTAGAAAACCTGTTCACAGACGGCTGTTGTTTCAAGACACCCCACCAACAGGCTCCAAGTGGGTCAAAACAGCTGAGCGTAGGCTTGAGGGATTTGTATCAGATTTCTCCACACAGGTTGCTGGTGCCAAAAGGGGGACCCAGGAGGCCGACACAGCGGAGTTCGTCTGGCTGAAGGTCATCAGGACAAAGTGGCTCAACCCCAGGCTCTCCGGCCCCGACCGAGTGACCCAGCAGATCTCTCATGCCGTCTGCCTAGGAGAAAAGGGGGACAGCTCATACCACGGGAGCCAGTGTGCGGCGGGGAAACCACCTGCTAGGACCAGGGGACGACATCAGGACGGATCTGGCTCTCGTCAAGGAGGTCGACTTGGAAGCTGTCATCGGCGGACTGGAGGAGCGGGACCTCGAGGACATCCATGCAGCAGACGACTTGGAAGCTGTCATCAGCGGACTGGAGGAGAAGGACCTCGAGGACATCCATGCAGCAGACGACTTGGAAGCGGCTGTCAGCGGGCTGGGGGACTTGTCGAGGCAGCAGAGGAGTCTACTTCTCTCTGATCAGTTCTACCCGTGAAGGGAAAGCCGCATCTTCCCCCCCTCAAGTTACACCTCTCATGGTTCCCTCACTGCCATGGAAAGTGGTGTTCTGTTCCCAAAGATTTCAAGTACTTTGGGTCTCAGCTTCGGATGGATTTATACAATGTTTGGGGGACGGACACAGTGGAGAAGAATGACAGTGGTGTGTTTCGGGTGCCTTGTGTAGGTTGGTCTCTTTTGAAGGAGACCAAAAGGGGGAATTGTAGAAATTGATATAAAGTATTATAGCAAAAAGTTTAATACAGCGTAATTCTGGTATATTCATTTTTATGTCACCTGATATATGGGATGTTAAGTGTTAGTTAGTGAGAGAAATGTATGTGCGTTCATTTCAAGACTCCTAAAGAGCAGGAGACGATTGGGTCACACACAATTAGAGAGACAATGGTCCTTCTGATTCTGGGTGAGCTGACTTCGGGTGGAGGGAATTTCAGAGATGGCCTGGGGGTATGAGGACAGTTAAGCTTTGTTGGTTAGCTGGTCCTGAGGAGGTCATGAGATGATGACTGTTAATTCCCAACAAGTATGGCTTTCATAAAGAAAAACATATGACTGTTGTGTGATAAGCTACATGATAAGATGTGTGTGTGGAGGCTGCAGAAATATGAGACGGCAAATTCCAGATGTGTTTGTTTTGCTTCAAACTGAGACTCTTGTTTCCGGATCATCTCTGCTGGCACGCGCTGATTCGCTGCGACACAGCATCTTTTGCATCTCCAAATGAGATGACCTGAAAAGATGACCAGCTGACCCAACCCCTCCTGTTTTATTATTGTATATCTCCTGTTGAGTCCTGGTGTTCGCTCTCTTTCCTCCTGCTGCCAAGACGAGTAAGTAAGAGTTCCCAGCGGGAGAACAGGGCCGGGGTAATCCGGATTACTTTGTGAAGTTGTGTTATTGTATCTTTTGCCATTAAATCAGCATATTTGTTATAACCTTACCAATGGTTGCTGTGAATTTTTCCTCTGTTAATCTGACCCATTCACAAAAGGACGCGCAGAGGCAGAGGGGGGCCTTAGAGCCCCCACCAAAGAATGACCCTACCACAACAAAACACACACACACACACACACACACACACACACACACACACACACACACACACACACACACACACACACACACACACACACACACGATGGCTGAGAGAAAGAGGATCGTAGAGCTATTTCACTACTGTCAATGAAAACTTAGCGAACTGTGATGTGTGCAAGAAGGCAGTTCGCTACTGTGGCCACTTTGTATTGTTATAAAGTATCGGTATTGGCAATACTTGCCCTGAAATACTTGGTATCGGATCGAATCCAGATTTTGTGGTATCGCCCACCCCTAACCAAGCCCACCCCTAAGTGCGCCGGACTCAGATGAAAATATTTGTGGTGGCCAAACGGCAGTACTACACTTCCGTTTGGTTGCCAGGCCCGGAAACACTTTTTCCCATTGACTTACATGGGGAAAGAGTGGTCTGTAAATTGTTGGATAATTTTTTTTAAACTAAATAAACTACCCAGTAACACTTGTATTGCCCTTATTAAAAGCATTCGTTCCTCAAGTTGTACAAATGTGCTAATCACGTTATTCTGAGAGTTATTTCCCTCTGCATTATGAACGTGCATCTAACCCACGGGACCACGCCGCCCGGCACGTTCATGTGATGTGACGTGTTCAGTACTACATGAGTTTTACCTTTACCCATGGATGCACAATAAGAACGGACCCATATCGCCTTACTGCCAGCCCACGGAGCTGTAATAATGGATATATTGCACATGTTTGCTGTAATTCATCCTTTCTAAAATATTATTCTACATGGGCTGTATGATGTAAATCTTGTATTAAATAAAGTTAATATTACCAACGTAGATTAACGTCCCTGTAGTTTCTTATTGCACTTGCAATATACCATTAAAGGAGTTGAACGTTGCTGTTTGCTATTACTATAATACCACGCAGGGATAAGCCAGAGTTTACAACCTTTGCATGTGGGCACAACACGTTTTGACCAAGATTAATTAGCTATACCATATGATATCGCCCGAGGAAGTCGTCATACTTATACATATATAAATAAAGATATATGTGTCAAAGCTAATCAAATTAACAGTTGTATTAATTATACTTGTATATATATATATATATATATATATATATCTGTATATAGCCTGTGTTGTATATTTATACACACAAATGAACAACCTTGTGTGTGTCAAATAACAAGTTGTATTGTAGTGTTTATTTTGCTAATAACTTCTATGAAACTTTTCAATCCGGATTCCGCTCAAACCACAGTACCAAAACTGCACTCCTCAAAATTACAAATGACCTTCTCCTCTCCTCCGATGCTGGTAACCTCAACATCCTCATCCTCCTTGACCTCAGCACTGCCTTCGACACCATCAATCACTCCATCCTCCTCACCCGTCTTGAAGCCACCTTCAACATCACCGGCACTGCCCTCTCTTGGTTCACCTCATACCTCTCTGACAGAAACCAGTTCATCTACATCAATAACTGCAAATCCCCCACCGCTCCTCTCCCCCAAGGTGTCCCTCAAGGTTCAGTTCTCGGCCCCCTCCTCTTCATCCTTTACCTGCTTCCCCTTGGTCACATAATCCGCCGTCATGGACTTCAATTCCACTGCTTTGCCGACGACATCCAGCTTCTCATCTCCACCAAGTCCATCTCCACTGCTACCCACTCCATCCTGACAAACTGCATCACTGAAATAAAATCCTGGCTCCAACTTAACTTCCTGAAACTCAACTGCGATAAATCTGAAATAATAATCATTGGACAAAACAAGCTCACCACACCTATCCATAACTTCACCCTCAACATAGACGGCTTCCCAGTTCAAACCTCCCCTCACATCCGGAACCTAGGCATCATATTTGACCAAACCCTCTCCTACAACAAATACATCAAACAGATCACAAAGACAGCCTTCTTCCACCTCAAAAACATCGCCCGTCTACGTCTATCCCTCTCTCCCACTGCTGCCGAAACCCTCATCCACGCCTTCATCACCTCCCGTCTAGATTATTGCAACAGCCTCCTCTACAGTTCACCTGCAAAAATCCTCAAAAAACTTCAATATATCCAGAACTCCGCCACCCGTCTACTCACCCACACCCGAATCCGTGACCACATCACACCCATCCTCATCAAGCTCCACTGGCTCCCCATCCCCCAGAGAATTCAGTACAAGATCCTCCTGATGACGTACAAAGCCCTCCATAACCTGGCCCCATCCTATCTGACTGACCTCCTCCACAGACACACTCCCACTCGCTCCCTCCGCTCTGCTACTGCCAACCTCCTGTCCCTCCCCACCCGGACCAACCTCAAGTCCTGGGGCGACAGAGCCTTCTCCGTTGCTGCACCCACCCTCTGAAACTCACTACCCCAATCCATCAGAGATTCTTCCTCCCTCACAGCATTCAAAACATCACTCAAAACCCACCTGTTCAACACTGCATTCAACCACTGACCACCCCCCTCCCCCCCTATTTTCTGTTTTGTTTATCTCTTTTTGTATTTCTTCGTTATCTTTTTTTTTTCTCGTCTTTATTTTTCTTAACTCTCTGTCAAAGCGTCTTTGAGTTTCATGAAAAGCGCTATAAAAGTCCAATGTATTATTATTATTATTTTAGTGTTATTTTACGCTTATCCACATTTTGATTTCAGAGCACAGGAGAATGCTGGGCACAACATAAAGCTCAACAGTGAAGCTGGCAATGCTGAACAAAACCATCTAGTTATAATATTTATTCAGCTGAAAAAGTCAAAGCTCTACGAAAATGTAATTAAAAATACATAAGCATTTCAGGTAGAAATCAGCATTTTATATAGAAATCCACAAAAAAAGAAATTAAACCTAAAAGAGATGTTAACATGTATACCTCTGATGGCTGGCATAGTAGAACTAGGTGGAAAAAATAGTGACAACAAATGTAAATACAATTTATATAGATTAAAAGGTAATATATATAATATTGATTGCAATTATTATATTAAAAAATCCACCAAACATGATCAACAGGAAAGCCCTATGAAGGCATTTTATGGTTTGAAAAAAAGTTGAGGGTCCAGACAGTTCAATCAGGAGAGACTTTTTTTTGTTTAAAGAACATTTATTGACACACGTCATATGATAAATGTTAAGTCTTTGGTGATTAGACCCCGATCCTGAAATCTTATATCTAAAGGGGGAAATGCAGCCGTGAGCATAGCCTATAGGGAACCTCCCCGGGGTGTAGACACTGGTGATGATGATGAAGATCTGGATTTGATGAGGAGATGGGATGAAGAGGAGGTGTGATGAGGTCTTTGGATGCTCTCCTGGCTCTGGATATGATGAACGGAGGTGGGTGGAGAGGAAGAGGGCGGCAGCATGAACACCTGAAATCACAGCTGACTGCAGGAGAGAGGAGAACCATTTTAAAGTTTGGCTGCAGCTCGGTGATTGGCTGCTGGAGAATGAGGTGAATGTAATAGGTTAAAGCAGGGGCGGACTGGGGGGAAAAAGTGGCCCGGGGATTAATTGACAGACAGGCCCACTTAATGCGCGGCATGTATCGGCCGGCCGGCGACGAAAGTATGTTACTTAACAAAAAACCCTATGCATTTTATGTTATTTTGGACAATTATTCATATAGTAATCACATTACCTGAGCCCTTTAGTTGCCTAGAGCAAAATAGTTACAGCATATATTTAGTGATTTTAATGTTAACAGATCATTGATGCAATAACATTTTGACCCAATTTGCCTGACCTGCCACATGGAAAAAAACATGGGTGTAGGAAGCATCCTCAATGTGGGTGAGACAATTTAACAGGGGATGTGGGCAGGTGGTGGACCAACTGCCAGCTAGGTCTCTCAGTCACTCACTCCTGATCGTTCACTGCGTAGTGACAGCTGCTACGGGCCTGTTGTGTTAAATTGAAACTGATAGATAGAACAAAGGTAGCCTATCAAAACTGGATTTGGAACACTTACAAATGTGGGCCGGTAGGATTTAGGTAAGCAAAAAAAAAAAAAGGGGGTGGCCGTAACACTTACAAATGTGGGCCGGTAGAATATAGGCCCTCCGGCCCACACATGGCACCGGCCCACCGGGGAAACTCCCGGTATTCACAATGGCCAGTCCACCCCTGGGTTAAAGACAGCGCCCGCAATGAGCTGATAATAAGCAGCTGCGGAGAGAATTTGTATACATACCCAGTCTTCCTGAAAGAACTTGCGCTGAGCTTCATTTAGTGAGTCAGACTCATGGTCAGAATGGCTCGGACGTTACACTAGCTAGCTGCTAGGTGCTAGCTGCTAACTGCCGCAGCCGCCTCGTTATTCGTTAATATCAAATCCATCATAACAATCCAGAAAGGCGCGGTGCTGTTACGTGTACGCAAATTCACGTGCTTAATGGGAACAAGCCTTTTGGGGGGCGTGGTTAAAGTTGCGCATGCTCTATGAGCGCACATACGGGTACTTTTCAGGCATGCCGGGTAATCTGTGATGTTTCACTCTCTCAAAAGTTGGGCCATTTTGTCATCGTGCGCCAATGAGCAACTCTCCTAGGAATGAATGAGGCCCCGCCTTCCACGCTGTATCCAGTTCTTATTATACATCCATGCCCCTAACGTGTAGCTTCTGAAGACCGGAAGCTAGAAACGGACCGCCGCAATGCATCACGGGATTAGAGTTTTTATTTTAAACATAATTTCACTGCCCCCTTGTGGCGATGAAATAGAAAAAACTAACGCTATTAAAATAAATAATAACTACATTATTAATAATAATAATAAATATAAATATGGGACTGGTATGATTTTAAACATTCGGAAAATGTTTTTGTTTGTGATAATACATTTTTTTTATTATATATATTTTATAGTGATTGTGTTCTCGAAGCTGGTAAAGGTGCAGCTAGTTTGAATGACTATGTGAAGCACTAAATGGTTTTAGTAAATATCACTGAAGCCTCCAAAATAGAGTAATTTAGGCCTGTTAAATACAGTGGAGGAAATAAGTATTTGATCCCCTGCAGATTTTGTAAGTTTACCCACTTACAAATAAATGAACAGTGAAAGTAAGAATATCAAAAAGAAAATCCAGAAATTGACATTATATAAAAGATAAACATTTGCATTTAACTGTGGGAAATAAGTATTTGATCCCCTTGCAACGAACAAGGATTCTGGCTCCCACCGACCGGTTAAATAAGTAATCTTCCTTTAAAAGTACTCTCTAATATCAACTTGTTACCTGTTTAAAAGACACCTGTCCACAGAATTAATCAATCAGATTCCAACCTCTCCACCATGGACGAGACTAAAGAGCTGTCTAAGGACCTCAGCGTGAGATCGTAGACCTGCTCAAGGCTGGGATCGGCTATAAGACCATCAGAAAGCAGCTTGGTGAGAAGGAGACCACTGTTGATGCCATTATTCAGAAGAATAATGTGTGTGTTTCTAAATGGAAGTAACACAAAATGAGCATTAATCCGCCTCGGTCTGGGGCTCCATACAAGATCTGGCCCTGTGGGGTATTGATGATCCTGAGAAAGGTGAGGGATCAGCCAAGAACTACACAGGAGGAACTTGTTAATGATCTCAAGGCAGCATGGGACCACAGCCACCAAGACAATTATTGGTAACACACAGAAGGGATAATGGCCCCTCTGAAGTTTGACAATGAACATCTGAATGATTCATAAAAGGCTTGGGAGAAGAGGATGAGGTCAGATGAGACAAAAATGTGGATCTTTGGCATCAACTCAACACGATGTTAGGACGAAGACAGATGCTGACTATAACCCATAGACTGTATATATAAATGGACGTAGGGTCCGTGGCGTCACCCATAGGAATCTGCAGAGTTGCCGAGAAGCCCTTAGTAGGCGGAGTCGGCCACTAACGGCTCGACAGTGTTCAGAGTTCAACTCCCACCTGCTCCAAATAAGGGCAAAGAGAGGGAGCCGAGGCTGGACCTTCTGCCACGAGCTGAAAGTTCCAGAGCTAGCTGAAGCTACCATGCTAAGCTAACATGCTCCCCATCTGCACACTGCCGTGGCATTTTACGTTTCTAAGGTAAGCGGACATGAAACTATTCAGCAAAACTATAAATAATAAAAGTTATTGAGTTTTTAGCATAATACTTCAGAATCTTAAAATCCCTTAACGTTTGTATGCAATTGTGCTAAATTCAACACTGGAATCAAGCAAATATTAATATGTTTGCATGACATTAGCTATTTATATTTTGATATCACTTAACTATACGTTTAATACATTTAAGTCAAGCTAAGGTACATGTGATGGTAGCTAGTTAGTGCTCTTACCTGTGAGGCCTCCTCCAAACAGCATAATAACCAGACTATCATTAAAACTAAGTACCAGTTCTAGATCCTTGACTTTAGACAAACAATTCAAAAGACAAAATGTATTTAAAGACCAATCTTTATTTGAATGTGCCTCTTAACCTGATATATTAGTTATACAGTAATAGTATTGACAATCTAAAAAAACTGAGCAACTCAACAGTCAACTTTGTTTTTCTTATTGTCTAAAGCATTTATTATTTTCATTTTCCCCCTCTCATATTCAGTGTGGACGGATTGAGACAGCGTGGTGTCCAGAGAGCTGCAGAGACTTCAGGGAGAAACCTCCGTGTGATGGACGTCCAGTCTGTTGGTTTGGAGAGGACTGAGGGTCTTTCCTCAGCGAGGAGGACCAGGCCTGATGGAGGAGCCCATGCTGGGCATCGCTGATAACTGCACAGTCTGTCACTTTATTTGACTAAATGTGTTTACTTATACATTTAATAGGTTTACACCTTCTGTCCATATGTGCTTTTTATTTAAAACATTTGATTAACTTTTGGTTCACATTTCAATAAATTGTATTTGTATTTGCTCTCCTTTTGTCCATTATTCTTACTGAAAATGTTAGATTACACATTCACATCTGACTGAAGATTGGCCCCAATTATTTGTGACGTTGCAAACTCTGCGGTACAAGGCACAAGTGATGTGAAGCTCATAAAGTGAGGCAAATACAAATAATCAGCTGATGGAGTGTAGATGTGGAAATAGGTGCATTCGATCAGCTGACTGTTTTTACAATAAAAGTAGTTTCTTAGTGAATGTCCTGTGCTGGTCTTAAAATCTCATAGCATCAGCTTTTAATGCTCCTCTTGGATGTTCTTCTTGACCCTCAGAGAAGGAGAACATGTCGTGTCTTTCAGGCAAGTCCTTTCCTAACAAAAATTACAGGAAACATAAAACATATTATTGCAGAACAAGTGTGTTATTTATGAAAGCGGTGTGTTTGTGTGTTTAGGGGCTGTAGATATCATTATTTTGTAATTGTAATGATTTTTTTCTTATTTCAACAGTGAGCTATAAAGACAATCAGATTATGAATGAAAAGTATGAAGTTCATCAACATTGAAATATATGTTATTATCAAAATAATATTGAACTGTTATCAAAACGTAGTGCAACTGTAGAAGCTTGCTCTGTTGTCTCACTGAAAGAATAACTTTTAGCACGTTTTTTTACAGACAATATTGAGAGATAAATAGTAGCAGTTCTCACTATGTGTTAAATATCTTTGCCTTTAATACATTACATTAGAAAGCTGACAAAATCATAGTGCTAAATATCTAAATGTAACTTTTTGCATGGAAAAACCCCTCAACTTAACTGATCTAATATTTAGTATTGTTTAATGGAATGTATATCAGTGTATTAAAGTCAATACTTCATTCATTTAAACCAATATCTTTCTTGATTCTTTGTACATTATGAAAAAAAGAGTCTTTGTACCTGAGCTGAAGTTCACTGCTGTGCGGAGTCCAGTTCTGTCTCTCACTCTCTGGTCCAGCCTGTCTGCATCACCTGGACACCTTAAACAAACAGATGTATATGTAAAGAACTATGTGTACAAACAATATAACTGATTATCTTCTGTTGAACATGTTGGATTGTGTATTGTCCGAGTCAGGGTCCTTTTTATTTTACTGTAACTTTGGAAGTTGTGTTACCAATGCTTACTGTTTATTTGATACCCATTTGGTAATGCAATTTTTAAAAAAAAACAAGGTTTGGGTTCGTTCTTCAGATGACTGTGACGTTAACATGTAAGCTCAATAATGAACTCCAGCTCAACCAACCATATTGTAATATATAACTAATCATCTTGAAATATGACATTAATAATTGTAATATACACACATCTTATTGTGAGGTTGATTTCACATACACTACTTCGACATTAGCTTGTCTACATACTTGAGCATAGCCAATTTAAATTAACCTTAGCGATGCATACAGTTCCTACCTACATAATAAAATATCTCTCTAAGTTACAAGGATGACCTTATTTTATCAACCTCAAACAGAAGCCGTTTGTTCAACAGTATTATCCCACTTAACGCTTAACACTTGTCTATTTCGTTTTAACCTTTATATATACAGTCTATGATTTTAACTTGGAGGCTACGATTAGCATCATTAGCACCGATGTAGCTACCACTCACTTACACGCTAACCCAAGCCTTAACATTCATTACGTAGCTGATTAAAATCATTAACACATAAATAAAGCACTCGAATTTCACTTACCGCAAAACCGCATTCATGCACCGCAGAGCGATTCACAATAGTCCGATATATAAGCATGAAGAACAAACAACCACGGCCGGCTTCAAGTTGTGTTTCCTGGATGAACTGACCAGGCAGAGACCCTGTAGCTAGCTTCACGGAGCAGGTAGCAGAGACACAAGAAGCTAGCAGCAGCAGTCACTTCACAGAGCCGTCACTCAATGTGACCACGCCCTAATTTATGCACAAACTTTAAGACCTAATATAAATAAAAGGGTCGTGTTAGAAAACAATTCACTCCAGATCCATAATCATGAAGGTGGAATCTAACTATATCGATAATAAAATGTATGGAGCCAGGGGTAGAGACATGTTTTTTCTGCTGTAAAATTGGGCATTTTAACATGGGGGTCTATGGAAATTGCTCCTTTCTGCAGCCATCGCCTATCGGCCAATATATGAACTGCAGTGTGTGGCACTTCCGTATTGGCATCCCGGCTATTCCCCAGAGTTTGCCGCTTGCTATAACCCCAGAACACCATCCGTCAAGCATGGAGGTGGAAACATTATGGTCTGGGGTGTTTCTTTGCTGAGGGGACAGGAGGACTTCCTGCATCGAGGAGAGGATGGACGGGGCCATGTCCCGTAAAATCTTGGCCCATAGCCTCATTCCCTCAGCCAGGACACCGAAAATGGGTCATGGGTGGGTCTTCCAGCACGACACTACATCTTAACACACGGCCAAGAGCCGCGTTCACACCAAGTACTTTGCCGCACTCCGTGCCCTGGCACTTATGACCCCAGGGCACTTAGTACAGATCGCATTCACACCAGAATAAGTTCCCTGAGGGAAGATTACACAAATGAGCCGCTGACGTCACTTCGTCTTCTTCTGCTTTCGGTTTACTGGCAGGTCGCAAACCACTTCACGGTGTATACTGCCACCCGAAGTCCCAGGCCGAAAGTTCCTCAGAGTCGGGGACTGGTGGGAGTCCCAGCAGCTTCTACTGAAGCACATTGAAGCAAATTGAGGTGATGGAGGGGCCTAGCCAGTCTCCTGACCTTAATCCAATAGAAAATCTGTGGAGGGAGCTGAAGCTTCCAGATGCCAAGCATCAGCCTCAAAACCTGATGGATTTGGAGAGGATCTTCAGAGAGAAGTGGACCACAATCCTTCCTGAGATGTTCACAAACCCAGAGACCAACTACAAGAAGCATCTGACTTCTGTGTGTCCAACAAGGGTTTCTCCACCAAGAACTAACACATGTTCTGCAAGGGGATCAAATACGTATTTCCCTCAGTTAAATGCAAATCAATGTTTATCCATCCATCCATCTTCTCCCGCTTATCCGTGGTCGGGTCACGGGGGTAGCAGTTCCAGCAGAGAGCCCCAAACTTTCTTTTCCCTGGCGACATCAACCAGCTCTGACTGGGGGATCCCAAGGCGCTCCCAGGCCAGCGAAGATATATAATCCCTCCACCTGGTCCTAGGTCTACCCCTTGGTCTCTTCCCAGCTGGACGTGCCTGGAACACCTCCCTAGGTAGGCGCCCAGGTGGCATCCTAACTAGGTGCCCGAACCACTTCAACTGGCTCCTTTCGACGCGAAGGAGGAGCGGCTCAACTCCGAGTCCCTCCCTGATGACCGAACTTCTCACCTTATCCCTAAGGGAGACACCAGCCACCCTGCGGAGAAAACCCATCTCGGCCGCTTGTATCCGCGATCTCGTTCTTTCGGTCATGACCCATCCTTCATGACCATAGGTGAGGGTAGGAACGAAAATGGCCCGGTAGACAGAAAGCTTTGCCTTCTGGCTCAGCTCCCTTTTCGTCACAACGGTGCGGTAAAGCGACTGCAGTACCGCTCCCGCTGCTCCGATTCTCCGGCCCATCTCACGCTTCATTGTTCCCTCACTCGAGAACAAGACCCCGAGATACTTGAACTCCTTCACTTGGGGTAAGGACTCATTCCCTACTTGAAGTGGACAGTCCATCGGTTTCCTGCTGAGAACCATGGCCTCAGATTTGGAGGTGCTGATCCTCATCCCAGCCGCTTCACACTCGGTTGCGAACCGATCCAATGAGTGCTGAAGGTCGCAGACCGATGAAGCCATTAGAACCACATCATCTGCAAAAAGCAGTGGTGCAATCCTTAGTCCACCGAACTGCAGACCCCCTCCCCCATGACTACGCCTCGAAATCCGATCCATGTATATTACAAACAGGATTGGTGACAAAGCGCAGTCCTGGCGGAGGCCAACCCTCACCGGAAATGGGTCCGACTTACTGCCGAGGACCCGGACACAGCTCTCGCTTTGGGTGTACAGAGATTGAATGGCCCTGAGTAGAGACCCCCTCACCCCATACTCCCGCAGCACCTCCCACAGTAACTCCCTGGGAACTCGGTCATACGCCTTCTCCAAGTCTACAAAACACATGTAGACCGGATAAGCGTACTCCCAGGCCCCCTCCAGGATCCTTGCGAGAGTAAAAAGCTGATCCGTCGTTCCACGACCAGGACGGAATCCGCATTGTTCCTCCTCAATCTGAGGTTCGACAATCGGCCTGACCCTCCTTTCGAGTACCTTAGAGTAAACTTTCCCGGGGAGGCTGAGTAGTGTGATGCCTCTGTAATTGGCACACACCCTCTGATCCCCCTTTTTAAAAAGGGGAACCACCAACCCGGTCTGCCACTCCTTCGGTACTGTTTCCGACTTCCACGCAACGTTGATGAGACGTGTCAACCATGACAGTCCCTCAACACCCAGAGCCTTCAGCATTTCCGGGCGGATCTCATCCACCCCCGGGGCTTTTCCACTGTGGAGTTGTTTGACGACCTCAGTGACCTCTCCCCGGGAGATTGGTGTTGATCCCCCGTCATACTCCAGCTCTGCCTCTAACATAGAGGGCGGAGTTGTCGGGTTCAGGAGTTCCTCAAAGTGTTCCTTCCAACGCCCTAACACTCCATCAGTTGAGGTCAACAACGTCCCATCCTTACTGTACACAGCTTGGATGGTTCCCTGCTTCCCCCTCCTGAGGTGTCGGACAGTTTTCCAGAACAACTTTGGTGCCGCCCGAAAGTCCTTCTCCATGTCTTCTCCCACACCCGCTGCTTTGCCTCGGCCACGGATGAGGCTGCTGCCGTTCGGGCCTGTCGGTACCTTGCAACTGCCTCGGGAGTCCCCCGGGATAACAAATCCCTGAAGGCCTCCTTCTTCAGTCGGACGGCTTCCCTGACCACCGGTGTCCACCAGGAAGGTTTGAGGGTTACCGCCCCTTGAGGCACCTAGGAACCTTGAGACCACAGCTCCCCGCCGCGGCTTCGGCAATAGAGGCTTTGAACACCGACCACTCTGGTTCAATGTCCTCCAACCTCCACAGGAATGCCCGAAAAGCTCCGCCGGAGGTGTGAGTTGAAGGCCTCCTGAACTTGGGCCTCCTCCAGACGTTCCCAGTTCACCTGAACTACACGTTTGGGCTTACCAGGTCTATCCAGAGGCTTCCCCCACCACTCGACCCAACTCACCACCAGATGGTGATCAGTTGACAACTCCGCCCCTCTCTTTACCCGAGTGTCCAAAACATACGGCCACAGGTCCGATGATACGATAACGAAATCGATTATGGACCTTCTGCCTAGGGTGCTCTGGTACCACGTACACTTATGAGCATCCTTATGTTCGAACATGGTGTTTGTTATGGCCAATCCATGACTAGCACAGAAGTCCAGTAACAAACCACCACTCCGGTTCAGATCAGGGGGGCCGTTCCTCCCAATCACGCCCCTCCAAGTGTCTCCATCATTGCCTACATGTGCGTTGAAGTCTCCCAGCAAGATTAAAGAGTCCCCTTCAGGAGCCCCATACAGGACTCTTTCCAGGGTCTCCAAGAAGGCCGTATACTCTGAACTGCTGTTGGGTGCATAAGCACACACAACAGTCAGAGTTTTCCCCCCCATAACCTGCAGGCGTAGGGAGGCGACCCTCTCGTCCACTGGGGTAAACTCCAACAACGAAGCAGCTAACCGGGGACTTGTGAGTATCCCCACACCCGCCCGGCGCCTCACACCTTGAGCAACTCCGGAGAAGAATAGAGTCCAACCCCTATCCAGAAGTAAGGTTCCAGAGCCGACGCTGTGCGTAGAGGTGAGCCCAACCAGATCCAACTGGTAACGCTCCACGCAATCTTTTATATAATGTCAATTTCTGGATTTTCCTTTAGATATTCTTACTCTCACTGTTTATATAAACCTACCATTAAAATAGCTGCCCTGGGGCCAAAACCGCGGCTAAAAGATGCGTGATCCAAAAAGTGTCGTGCAATGACTCTGCTTATATGGCATCGAGAGCTTCCAAATTGCTTTATGTTGAATGGGTGGTGAATTTGAACTGTACAGATTGTCCATCCTGGGACACTTATGCATTGTTAAATAAATTGAGTAGGTTAACATACTGGCCCTCAAGCAATCTCTTTCATATTTACAAAACGTATTCAAAAGTGGGATGGGGTGTCGGGCACATTGGCGTGAGCATGCAGGACTTGTGACCTTGTACATTTAAAATACACGGTGTGTTTGAAATGTACAAGGTCACATCTCCACGATGCCCTGGGCTACATACATGTGACAATGGATCATTCATCCGGCCTGCTTTATCTCTCGCTGCAGTGATTTTCATGCCAATCCGAGCAACACTTTAGCATTTATCTGAAAGATCTGGTTTGTTTCAAAAGAGCGAGAAAATGTGAAATTGTCCAAATGTCTCCAGAATCTACGGTTAAGTATCTGAAGTGTACAGTACTCAGGTATGCAAAGTGGACAGGTTAGCGAGAAAGGCTTTTTTGATCCTCAGAGACCAAGTTCCTGTACACTTCGCATACATTGACTGCACGACTTCAGGTATGCGATGTTGACAGTACACCTCACATCACTACACGACCTGTGGTATTTGAAATGTACAAGGATGCCAAGGGCTACATGAACGTCACTTTGAATTAGTAATCTGTGAGGCCACTGTTCTCAGTATACCAACTCTCATGCAAATCGGAGCAACTTTATTTTTGACCTGTTGTTATTTTTGACCTGTTTTTCAGTCAGTGATGAGTTTGCAAAGGTTTAAAAATCACAGGTTGTCCAATCATCTCCAACATCGACACTCAATCCAGAGGTTGGAGGCAAGGATCAGCTTCCTGGCCAATTGCAATCTTGAAATATGGCCCTGAACAGTTTCTTCTCCTCTGCTACCGGCCTCATCAACAAGGCCCGGCCCCCCACTGACACTTTACCCCAGCCACATGGAAGACTCTATGCATTACATTAATGCACACAATGCACATATTTTATTCCATTGTATTTCTAAATAAAATAATAAATTGCTCTTTTTGTCCTTTCACAGTACAGGTACTATGTAACAAATGTGTTCCTCTGCTTTTGACCCATCCTAGTGTTAGGAGCAGTGTGCTGCCATCATGTCCGGCGCCCGGGGAGCAGTGTAGGGAATGGTGCCTTGCGAGGACACCTCGGTAGCACTTGGTATTGCCGGGAATCGAACTGGTGACCTTCCAGTTGCCAAGCCGAGTCCCTATCGACTTCGCCAACATTGCCAAGCTCAGGAGCTTTCTATCCGATGCAGAACTGGAGATGGCTATCCATGCCTTTATTTAATCCCGGCTTGATTACTCTAATGTTCTGCTCTCCTGCCTCAACAAAAACATCAATAAACCGGCTACAACAGGTCCAAAATGCTGCAGCCAGATTACTCACTCGGTCCAAAAAAACATGCCACGTCACTCCGACCCTTTCTGCCCTGCACTGGCTCCCTGTCCATCTCAGAACCCAATGTAAGGTATTGGTTTATACATATAGAGCTGTCCATGGCCGCCCCCGCCTACATTAACGACCTTATCCACCCTCACAGGACAACCCGGGCCCTGAGGTCCTCCAAACAAGGCCTCTTAAGGGTCCCCGAACCAGGCTAAAAACGAAGGGGGACCGTGCCTTTGAGGCGGTGGCCCCTATGGAATGAACTCCCCCAGAAACTGAAAGCCTCTGTCTCAGTGGAGGGTTTTAAGGGGCAGATAAAGACTCACCTTTTCCGACAGGCTTTTGGATCGTCGGAGGTTTGTTGCAGTCTTTCATTGGTGTTTTATCCTATCTTTTACTTGCTGTGTTTTATCCCTTTTATTAAACAAAAACATTTTTCCCAATGTTTAAAATATGTCATACCAGTCCCATGTTTATATATTAATATTATTAATAATAATTAGGGATGCATGATATTGGTTTTTTGAAACCGATACCGATAACTTCCTGCTTCTCAAGACCGATACCGATAACCAATAATAATATAATATATTAAATGTACCTGTAGTTTTTGCACACCTGGTGGTAAAAAAAAGACTAGTAGTGAGCAAATGACATGAGCATTACTACTATGAACAAAACAAAGCCAAGAACAGTTTTGACTGACCATATTTATTTTCCCAAATAAAGTGCCTTTTTTAAAAGCCTCGTCGATAGGTAAAAGCCCCGGTGCCTTTGCAGCTGGCTTTGGATTTGCCGCTAGTTTAGCAGCGCAGGCGTCTTCGTACGCTTTTAACACACCATCGTAGCGATGCCGATGTTTCAGGTGACTCATCAGGTTGGAAGTATTATAGCTCGTTGCCTTTTTCCCTCCTCGTGGAATTTCTGCATTGCATTTGTTAAAACTCTGAAACTTTGAAATAGTCCCATACTACCGACGACATGTTTGTTTACTGTCCTGGCTTCACGGCCGCACACCATTTACGTCACAGCCAGGCATGAGTTAGGGAGCGCTGGATTTGTGAAAAACTCTCCTCTTCCTAAACCACAGTACTGGCAAAACGGGAGGAGCCGAGTGAAAAACAAGCGCCCCTCATCCCAATCCACCCACACCGCAGTATTCTTTTCTTTTACCCAAAAAATATATTGTATATTATCGGGGCTATTAATACTTTCATCGGGTTTAACGGGATGACGTCATAATTCCTAATATCGGACCGATAATTATCGTGCACCACTAATAATAATGTAATTATTCAATATTTTAATTTTTTTCACCACAGTGGGCAGTGAAATTATGTTTAAAAGAAAAACTACAATCCCATGATGCATTGCGGCGGTCCGTTTCTAGCTTCCGGTCCTCAGAAGCTACACGTTGCTAACAGACGTTGATGCTGATTTCATACCGAATGTAATGTGTTTAAGAGACTTTTAAAAACACATACAAAGAGTTAGTTTATCCTTGGAGGGTGATTTATCCGTGCTTTCATCCATTAAACCGTGTTTTTGTTGCCGTTCTTTGTTCGTAACTTTTTAAACCACGTGGCTGATCGTAAACACAAGAAAAGGCATTAACCCCGGGAATAGTGGATAGGAAAAGACAATAGGAGCTGATTTTTGGACAATTTGACTGCAACCCAGAACAGACTGCTAACTCAACAGGAACTATCAAAAAGATCCCTATAGAAGTTTAAAGTCACAACATTTGATCAACCAAACAGATTATTGGAGAAACTAATCTGCAGATTAATGAACAGTGAAACTAAATTCCTTCAATGCATATTAACGAGGCTAGCAGTTGAGATATAAATCCATGGTTTAAACACAGCATAGTAAAACATTTCTTCATAGTTCAGGAACCATTACAAACATCAATTCAATTGGAGAAACAGCATCTCTGTGGCCTTGTGTTGGCATAGTGTGAACGCTGGTCAGAACATAAAAAAACTATTGTAATAATAAAGCTTTATTTATACAGCACTTTTCATACAGCACGTGCAGCTCAAAGTGCTTTACAAAATGGCGACACATCACAAGTTAAAAATAAACAACAAGAAAGTCCCCTCAGATGTTAAGACCTTTACAGACAAATGCAGCAAAATATAACATTGTAACAGGTTAAGATACACAAGGAGGTAAAAGGTATGATAATAACAAATGAAATACATTGAAAGAAATTATGATTTATCTCGGAAAGATAAGACTCAAGAAAAGTGAATATATGCAACAATATGAATCCCATTAAAAATAAAGTGAGCATATAGGTACAACAGAAATAAAAACATCATAATTCTATGAAAGGTTAAACGATTAAAATATAAAGAAACCAACGTAAAAATAAATGTTGTTATTGAAACTGTTAAATAACTAATATAAGATAAAACCCTTCCTATATCATAAATGAAACAATATAAAAGTAGGTCAATAATAAAGACTTAGGGTGCATTCATACCTAATAAATAGTCCGCTCTCTGGTGCGCACCAGACCACAGTTTGTTACATTGTTTCATTTTTCAGAAGGTTCGGTTTGCGTTCACACCGGCAATACTCAAACTGACTATAAACTTTAAACACAAGTCATGTGCTCGGAAATGCTGTTCAACCATTGGTCAGACATTAAGGGGGTAAAAACGCAAATCCCGGCAATTTCTAGCGGAGCCTCCGCCATGGAGCATCGGCACTTTCGGCAGGTTATTCTCATGCTGCTGTTAGTCTGGAGATCAACAGACACTAGCGGCCCGCGCATATGATTATATAATCAGACAACGTCCGTTAAAAAACATTATTACATGGCTTTGTTGAATACTCGATTCTGATTGGTCAATTCAAAACACGTGACACGTTTTTAATCCAGAACAGATTGACCGTTGTTAAGGACGCTCACATCTGCACAAAGTCCGTTCGATTTAACTGTATACAGTTTGGCTGAAACTAACTGACAAGACAAGAGCGACAAGAAAACAGCGGAGAAGTAACGGGCAGAAACCCTCCTTTTTACGCAGCGGTCCAGACATAGACATCAGACGGCGACACATATTCAGTGTGCAGTTACTTTGGCATTAGGGCAGGGATATCTAGATACTTTACAAGGTTTGACATAATGAATTGTGCTACTTTTAAAGCAAGCAACGATGTTTTCAAATCTGTAATCAAAAAGCTCCTCAAAAACGCTATCGAAGCAGTTCCTGCCGTTGCTACGTTAGTTCAAACAGTAACAACGGACTATTTTTCTTAGCGGATGCATGTCAATTTAAATCAATACATAGGCCTACAACTATTTTTTAAATCAATAAAATCATTTTCTAAATCAACAAAAGCATTTCAATTAATATTGGGAGTCATGTCGTTACTTTGTTGAGAATGTGGCCATGTAATAAGTGTTACATGAGACGTTCTGCAGAGGAGGGGCGTTTCACCGACGACAGGTGTTCTTACTTTTATGTAGCTGACGGAGAATTGTTACTTTACACGACACTGTTCAACACTTAATTCTGCTTTACTCTTTAACTAAACAACCGCGGATGTCTTGAAAGACTCTTTCGCTAAAGATTTTTGAAGACATCCGCGTTCTTGTGACACGTAAATACTGCGCTTCCTATGTTTTGGTGCGGACTGCGTTCACACCAGCAATGAACCGCTCCAGAGTTCGCAAGCAAGCGCTCCGAGACCACCTATTTTAGCGGACCAGAGTTCGGTTGTTTAGTTCACTTAAGAGGTCTCGGACTGCGTTCACACCGACCCAAATGAACCGCACCAAGCGGCTAAACGCACCAGGGTTCGATTCAACCGGACTATACAAGGCAGGTGTGAACGCACCCTAAAAGACCATTTAAAGTGGGGGGTTGCTAATAAAAAGCTAATCTAAAGAGATTTAAAAATGTCCACTGAGCCTCTCTGATATTTCCTGGTGTTCCACAGTTTGGGAGCGAAGTGGATAAAAGCCTCACCCATTTTATTTTGGGGAATTTAGGGATATTTAAAAAGCCGAGGAGGACCTCAGGGCTTGTCCTGGCACATAAAACGAGACTCTTAAAATATAACTACAGCTCTCAGGACACAAGGAGGAGGAAACAGCTAGCTTTGCTCTCCGTTGTTCAAAACTATGCAGAATGGCTAATGGACTTTAACATGTTGAGCCCTGAGCCTGTTTTTCAGGTCTCAGGCTCGAAAACGACATTTCCAGAACAAATGACCATAACTACACTTCAGAAGTGGAAAATTCATAATCTTTTTTCCCAAAGTAATGATAAACCTGTGAGTTGGATGTAGAAAAGTCAGAATCAATATAGATGTTTTTTATTTTTAAAGAAAATTCAGATACAACTGTAAATTGTAGTGTCCGTCCAAAAATTATTTTGTACTTAGTGAAAACTACCCTTGGATGATGGTAAGGTAGACTAAAAGCTTTAGGAATCCAAATTACAATAATTATCAAGATTTATGCAAAACAAGTGACATTTGACCTTTTTAGAAAGGTTTAGCAACAAAAAAAAACACCTCTGAGGTGATTTGGGTGGAAATGGCCGTTTTTACCGTTTCTCTGGAGCCCATAGGTCGATTTTGGTGATTGACATCTCTTTTTGACCGTTAGAGCCAATGGAATCGAAGGAGGATTTCCACATACACACACACAGACGTTACCATTGAGAAATTAAAGCTATGCGCACACAGTTTTGCATGAGAGCGAACCTATCTCTCGCTCCGATATCTGTGATCCCTGATGAAGCCGACTCAGGTGAAACGTTGGGACCTCTCTCCCCCCGGATTTTTATTGCTACTTTGCTTATTTTAAACCTACCCTATGGTATTTTATTGTCTCTTTTTATCTGGGGGAAATTTAAACATTTTTTGACACCTTGTTTTTTTAAGAGCCTTTTGATTCATGCTGAACATGATCTCTCTGAAACAAACATTTCCTCCTGGATTAGCCTATTTATATGGCCTTCGGTGAGCCTGTTCAATCTTCTAGACCTTCGAAGGACGTCGCGGCCCTGCCGGGCCTCCTCCTCTTTCCGAGGTTCTTGGATTATAGGACTTGGCCTTCATTCCCCAGAAGCTAATTAGCTTTATCCTCCGGGTTTCTGATCCAGTTGGATTACGTCCTGTAATACGGTCGGTACGACCCTGAACCTCAATTCCCCTGAAGCTAACCAGCTTTACCCTCCGGATTCCTGATCCAGTTGGATTACCTCCTGCAATACGGTCGATATGACCCAGCCGTTTCAATCCGGCCTACATCAAACCCAAGGCCTCTAGCCCCTTGGCTAGCCCTTCTTCCAAAGGGTATTGGATAGCCTTTTCTGGACTTATCTTTGAGTGATTACCTATCAGCGAAGTGTTTGCACACAGGACTACACGGACTCACCCTTAGGGCTTGACATTTTAGCAAGGTCTCTTAAATTGTTTGTTTTCCTCTTGTGCTTTTAACTGCTCCCTTATAACTTATTTTTTTAATAAATACATCACTGTAATTATTTACAGTTGCACATCTTTGCACCCGTACTTAATTTCCCCTGGTTACTATATTATATTGTCTATTTTTCCTTTGTGTAATTTTAGCATTGCCCCTCCCTCCCCCCCTTTTATCTCCTGTCATTCCTTTTCCCTCCCCTCTCCTGACCGTCCTCCATTATGGCTTCCTCATCCTATCATAACCGATTCAGGGCTTTAGCTTCCCCCCGCCCACCCCCTCGCCTCCTATTACCTCTCCTACCTAGGCCCCCCCAGGAGACACCTTTTATCCCTGAGGACATGGTGTTAACCAAAACCTACTTTAAACTTCTCCAGGCCATCCACCATGGGGAAATCCTCGACGAGGCAGCTCGCCGGGGATCTCCACCTCCCGGGATGGCCAGGAAGGCACAATTCCTCACTTCCTTCATCAAACCAGCAGCCCCTAACTGCCATACTTTAAAACTGGTGGAGGATAATACAGGAATGTGGTTGCAACGAAACCTGGAAATCCTGAAAACCCACTACTCGGACCTCCTCACGGCCCTTAATGCTGACTTGCCCCCTTTTAGTTTAGACGCATTCGATAGGGCTATCATATGGGCCCGGAAACGGTACCACAATAAACTCACTCCCTCGTCCATTTCAGCCTTACACTGCCTTCTCAACTCCTCGGATCCCCCTCCATCTACCCCCCCTCTGGATATCACCAACCCTATCTCCTTCCCATCCTTACCACTCCCCCAGAGACCCCGCAGATTACCTTACGCCCCCCCTCGCCTTCCCAATACTCTCACTCTTCCTTCAGGTATCCCCAGCCTCCTATCCCTGTCATTCCCTCATCGACCTCCCTATCATCGCCCACCTCCTCGTCCTTGTGGAAAAGATGTCCCCCCACCCACCTCAGGACTTACTAAGCCCCGCCCTCCTTCCCTTTTACCTATCCTTCCGGATCTAAACCCTCCACCAACCAGTGGACCGGACCTTCATTCTCACAAACCACCTGCCTCTCCACTTCCCAGTGATACTATATTTCCTCCCATATTGACTGCTTGCCTTCTACCACTCATCACTGCACCTACTTCCCTCAACGCTCCTGTTCCTGACCCTCCAACCCTTAGCCCACACCCTGACTTCACCCAATTCCCCCCTTCAGCAGTGTCACTGCTCACCACCACTACCCCTCAACTGGTACGCCCAGCCCAAATCACCATAGCGGATATTCATCTACCTCCTCTTATCTCTCTCTCACCGGGCCCGCTTCTTCCTCAACCTCCAACAGCAACCCCCCGGATCTCGGATTCCCAGCCCACATCGGAACCATTGACCTCACCGGTTTCTCCCCCCTCTCCTCCACCCTCCTTTCCTTCTTCCCCTTACCCCTCATGATCATCCACTACCCCGTCACCCCATGTTAACCCAGGCTTTCTGACGGGTAAAGGAATTATTGTGGTACACCCCTATTCCAACCGGAAAGCCACAGAATGGTCCCTTCCACTCAGGAATACCACCTTGATTTTGGGGGATTCTCTGCTAGCCAGAACCCCCCCTTTTCACCATCAATCCATCCAAATAGATAGCTTCCCTGGGGCCACCCTTAGACATATTACTTTAATCCTTCAAAAACACACCTCCCCCATACCTACAGTTAGTCAGGTGATCCTCTCCATTGGTATTAACAACTGTCTACGGACGCAAACAACCACAACTATCATCAAGGACCTCCGTCGTCTCCTGAGGGTCACTAGAATCACATTTCCGCATGCCCAAATCTATATCCCATTGTTGAATTTCTCCAACAATCTCCCAAGGTCCACCATTCTATGCATGGAAGCTTTTAATGACATATTGACAAACTCCATCAGATCCTGGCAGCCGCATACAACCCACCTCCCAAAGTTGCCTGCCCTTCTATTTTATACCGTCAAAGATAACGTCCATTGGAATCCCAACACAGCGCAAGCCATGTTGCACCACTGGATCAACCACCTGGGTTTGCACTAGAACCACCAAGTGCAGAACTGCCTCCTACTCATTCCAACATAACCAACCTTTCATCCTTCCACCTGTCACCCATGGAGCAGGCGGTCCTGGAACGTGGTCTCACATTTATTCCGACACCCTCACTTCCAGACCGCCACATCTTGAGGAGGGACCTCCATGTCTACCACCGCCGCCTTAAACTCCTGGACCACTTCCAATTTAGCACTTCCTACACTCATCTTCCCTTCACCATGCCATCCACCTGGGAACCCACTTTAGAGTCGGTTTCCTTACCCCTGCAAAAATTAATCAATTCAAATAGTCGCACTTTAGACCGCCTCCGTTCCCACAACCACAATAACAAATATCACACCTGGGCAACAATTGGCCCTTCAATCCTTGGCTGCCAAACATGAAATTGTCATTAAACCTGCAGACAAGGGCGGCCAAATTGTCATTCAAAACAGGACTAACTACATCTTTGAGGCAAACCGACAACTAAACAATGCAATATACTATCAACCTCTAACGGAACCACTTTACCTGCAAACCCAGAAATTGATCAAAGCTCTCGTAAATCAGATGCAAAGCCAGCACCTTTTATCAGCCAAGCAAGCACTCTACCTCCTTGGTCCCCCCATACCACGGCCCCGCTTATTTTACCTCCTCCCCAAAATCCATAAACCCCCAGCTAGTTGGTCGATTCCCTTCCTAACACCACCAGGGAGACCCATCGTGAGCGATTGCAGATCGGAATCGTACCAACTAGCGGAATTCGTAGACCACTATATCAACCCCCTATCCCATAATCACCCCAGTTATATCAAGGATACCTTCACATTTGTCAAAAAACTACAACCCCTCACGGTCCCCTCCAACACCTTCATATTTTCTATAGATGTTGATTCATTTTATACAAACATCTCCACTCCACTTGGATTAGATTCAGTCAAGAAAGTCCTCCTCTCCTCCCCTGACCCTACTCGCCCGGACCTCTATATTTTAAAATGCCTTGAGATGACACTGACTAGGAACGACTTCCAATTTAATGACACATTTTTCCTCCAAATTTGTGGTTGTGCGATGAGACGAAAATATTCCCCTGCCTACGCGGACATTTACCTAGCAGACTGGGAGGAGTCTGCGATGCGCAAATGCCCCATCCTTCCGCTCCTCTATCTAAGATACTTGGACGATATCTTCGGACTCTGGGAGGGCTCCGAAGAATCCTTTTTAGAATTTTTTAACATTCTTAACAGCCATCACCCACAAATTAAATAAAAATATACACTCAGCTCACAAAACATCCCATTTTTAGACAGTGGTTTTCTTCACCCAGGAGAAGGAAGGACGTAAACGCCTCTTAACAAAGGTCTATTTTAAAGATACAGACAGCCATTCCCTTTTATTTAAAAATAGCTACCATCCCAAACATACATACCGCTCCATTATTAAATCGCAACTAATTCGCTTCCACCGCATCTGTTCTCTCCCCCTCCATGTTGAAGAAGCAACGAAAACTTTGTTCAACGCTCTCTTGCCCCGTGGCTACTCGAAGCGCTTTTTGCGCACTATTAAGAGAGAAGTCTCAGAACAGTTTGCAGCAGAGCAGACCATGGAACCCACATCATCCCCCGACACCAACCTTATCCCCTTCATCACCACCTATTTCCATCACCTGGGTTCCTTCAACAGGTCCATCAAACAACATTTCCGTTTCATGCAGTCCACCGTCCCCTCACTCACCCCCTTCCACACTATTATGGCGTACCGTCGGAACAAAAACCTGAAAGATATCCTGGTCCACACAGCTTTGAACAAAACCACCATCATACCCTCAAACCTGGATAGTCACCTGACACACCTTAAATTCCTCGCCGGTACGGTCCCGGGCCAGGGGGCCCCGATCTGGCGGTCATTTACCCTCCTTTCCACCAACTTGGTGTATGCAATTACTTGCAAGCACTGCAAGAAAATGTATGTAGGAGAAACTGGAGCAACTTTGAAGCTAAGACTGTATCAACATCTATATCAAATCAAGAAAATCAACAATAACAAACTACTGTACGCCCACTTCATCCAACAAACTATCTCCAACCTGCTGATCTCGGGTCTCGAGTCAAACCCCTCCTGGTCCCTCGGCCAAAGGAGAGCGGCAGAAAGACGCTGGATTTGGAGGCTTTCCTCCAAATCGCCGGGGGGCTTCAATGACGCCTAGCCGCTACCCATGGCCTGATTCGAACCCGGGCCTCCCGGTCACAGGGACGACGGCTGGTCCCCTCAGCTACCCTTCCAGTGCATGGAATCACCCCTAACCCTTATCCTAACCTCAACCCTTACCAGTATTATTTCTCCCTGTCCTAAACCCAACCACTCCCCAACTTATGGAATTGCCCCTAACCCTATCCGAACCTCAACCCTTACCAGTATTATTTCTCCCTGTCCTAAACCCAACCACTCCCCAGTTTATGTAATTGCCCCTAACCCTTATCCTAACCTAAACCCTCACCCTTATCAGTATTACTTCTCCTTGTCCTAAACCCAACCACTCCCCAGCTTATGGGATTGCTCTTAACCCTATCCTAACCTCAACCCTTACCAGTATTATTTCTCCCTATCCTAAACACAACCACTCCTCAGCTTATGTAAATTGCCCCTAACCCGTATCCTAACCCTTACCCTTATCAGTATTATTTCTCCCTATCCTAAACCCAACCACTCCCTAGCTTTTTCCTACCCTTTAACATTACCTCAACTCCTCCTTCCCATTCCGTCCTAACCCATAGCCTTTATCCATTACAATCAGCTCCCTTTTTATGTTTAAATTATTTTTTTAAACTATTAGCACCCCTCCTAGTCCCTCGGCCAAAAGAGACGCGATGCCCAGCCGCCGCCCCTGACCGGATTCGAACCCGGGCCTCCCGGTCACAGTGGTGACGTCTTGTCCCCTCGGCTACCCTTCCAGTGTGTGGAATTGCCCCCAACACATATCCCAACCCTAACCTCAACCCTTACCCCTTAGTTTCCATCTATCACAATTAGCCTCTTCTATGTGTTTAAATTATTATCTTAAACTAACAGCAAGAATGGTTTTATCTTTCAACAAATGTAATGTGAAACATGTGCCCGTGCTCTCCCCTGTCACCACTAGTTGGTGACAGGTGACCTCTATTTATTCACCTAACCCTTAACCCTAACCCAACCCCTAACCCTATCCCCTGATGAAGCCGATTCAGGTGAAACGTTGGGACCTCTCTCCCCCCGGATGATTATTGCTACTTTGCCTATTTTAAACCTATCTTATGGTATTTTATTGTCTCTTTTTATTTGTGGAAAACTAGACGTTTTTTCACACCTTGTTTTATAAGAGCCTCTTGATTCATGCTGGACATGACCCCTTGAAACAAACATTTCCTCCTGGATTAGCCTATCTATATAGCCTTCGAAGCTAACCAGCTTTACCCTCCGGATTCCCGATCCAGTTGGATTATGTCCTGCTCCCCTGAAGCTAACTAGCTTTACCCTCCGGATTCCTGATCCAGTTGGATTACCTCCTGCATCCCCTGAAGCTAACTGGCTTTACCCTCCGGATTCCTGATCCAGTTGGATTACCTCCTGCTCCCCTGAAGCTAACTAGCTTTACCCTCCGGATTCCTGATCCAGTTGGATTACCTCCTGCATCCCCTGAAGCTAACTAGCTTTACCCTCCGGATTCCTGATCCAGTTGGATTACCTCCTGCAACCCTGCCATTCCATCCGGCCTACATCAAACCCAAGGACTTTGGATACGGACTCACCCTTCGGGCTGGACATTTTAACAAGGTCTCTTAAATTGCTTGTTTTCCTCTTGTGCGTTGAATTGCTCCCCTCTATTTTTTAATAAATACATTACTGTAAGTATTTACAATTTTACATCTTTGCACCCGAACTTAATTTCCCCTGTTTGACCAGTCATATATATATATTATATATTTTATATATTGTCAATTTTACCGTTGTGTAATTTTAGCATTGCGCCCCCCCCTTTTTATTTCCTGTTATTCCTTTTCCCTCCCCTCTCCCGACCGTCCCACATTATGGCTTCTTCATCCTATTATAACCGATTCAGTGTTTTAGCTTCCCCCCGCCCACCCCCTCGCCTCCTATTACCTCTCCTACCTAGGGCCCCCCAGGAGACACCTCTTATCCCTGAGGATATGGTATTAACCAAAACCTACTTTAAACTTCTCCAGGCCATCCACCATGGGGAAATCCTCGACGAGGCAGCTCGCCGGGGATCTCCACCCCCCCGGTATGACGAGGAAGGCACAACTAATGACCTTCTTTATCAAACCAGCATCCCCCAATAATACAACCTTAAATCGATTGGAAGAGAACACTAGGGCTTGGATGCAAAATAATTTGGACATCCTAAGGACCCATTACACTGACCTCCTCAGGGACCTTAGTTTGGACCTGGCCCCTTTTAATAGAGAGGCTTTTAACAGGGCCACTATTTGGGCAAGGAAACGATACCACAGTAAACTTACCCCCTCATCCATCTCTGCCTGGCACTCCCTGTTAAACCCCTCCCACCTACCCCCCCTCTTGACATCACTAACCCTACCTCTTTTCCACCCCTACCATTGCCACAGAGACTTCAAACCTCTCGAAAAACTCACTCCACCACCCCCCGTAGTCTTCACACACAATTCCCTTCTCCTCTTTCTTTACCACTCCCTCCCCAACTTACTAACCTTAACCCTAGCCCCCCTCATGGGACACAGACCCCCCCGCCAATTTTGGTATCTACCTGCCCCCCCTTAACTGCATCCATCCCCCCAATACGGGCCCCTCCGTCAATCAGTGGACCGACCCCCCCCACTTTTAGTTACATCCACCCCTCCAACAACCATTGGATCTGGGTTTCCCCTTTCAACTTCACCCTTTACTCCCCCTTAGCCAATGCCATTCTACCCCGGCAGGACCCATTACACGTGGAAGAGTAACAAGCCTCGCTCTTAACCACACTTCTGCCTCCACCCACTCCTCCCCTTCCAACTGGACCCCAGAATCCCTATATTCCCCTGATTTTTTTGGGCTTTCACAATTAAATCTCCCACAGCACAATTCCCCAGGCTCCCCCCAGCCTTGCCCCCTACCTACTGGTGGACCTACTCCCCTTCCTTCGGCGGCTGCCATTCTAGGCAATGGTAACCCTGACTGCCCCCCCGTTCCCCCACAACTACCTAGGAGGAGCAAATTAGTTTGGCTCTAACCCTTCCTTCCCCTCTCACCTAACCCTATATGGTTCAACTTAACCCATCCCCCCCTTTTTTTCCTTACCCTAACCATAACCACTCCCCAGCCCCGTACCTAATCCTAACCTTTTTTCCTTCCCAAAACCTAACCTTAAACTCTCCTACCCCCTAGGCCAACTTAACCCATCCCTTTGTCCTTACCCTAACCACTCCCCAGCCCCTTACCTTATCCTAACTTTTTTCCTTCCCAAAACCTAACCTTAAACTCTCACACCCCTAGGATTCCTTCCCCTCTCACCTAACCTTATACTTTCCAACCTAAACCCATCCCCTGTTTTCCTTACCCTAACCACTCCCCAGCCCCTTACCTAATCCTAAACATTTTTATGTTTAAATTATTCTTTTAAACTATTAGCACCCCTCCTAGTCCCTCGGCCAAAGGAGAACAGCATAAAGAGGATGAGCTTGGAGATTCTCCTCCAAGTCACCTATGGGGTTGAACGATGCCCAGCAGCCACCCCTGACCGGATTCGAACCCGGTCCTCCCGGTCACAGTGATGACATCTTATCCCCTCAGCTACCCTTCCAGTTAATGAAATTGCCTCTAACCCTTATCCTAACCTCAACCCCTTAGTTTCCACCCATCGCAATCAGCCTTTTTTATGTGTTTAAATTATTATTTTTAACTAACAGTAACAATGGTTTTATCTTTCAACAAATTCAATGTGAAACATGTGCCCGTGCTCTCCCCTGTCACCACTAGATGGTGACAGGTGACCTCTATTTCTTCACCTAACCCCTAACCCTAAAACGAGACTCTTAAAATATAACTACAGCTCTCAGGACACAAGGAGGAGGAAACAGCTAGCTTTGCTCTCCGTTGTTCAAAACTATGCAGAATGGCTAATGGACTTTAACATGTTAAGCCCTGAGCCTGTTTTTCAGGTCTCAGGCTCGAAAACGACATTTCCAGAACAAATGACCATAACTACACTTCAGAAGGGGAACATTCATAATCTTTTTTCCCAAAGTAATGATAAACCTGTGAGTTGGATGTAGAAAAGTCAGAATCAATATAGATGTTTTTTATTTTTAAAGAAAATTCAGATACAACTGTAAATTGTAGTGTCCGTCCAAAAATCATTTTTTACTTAGTGAAAACTACCCTTGGATGATGGTAAGGTAGACTAAAAGCTTTAGGAATCCAAATTACAATAATTATCAAGATTTATACAAAACAAGTGACATTTGACCTTTTTAGAAAGGTTTAGCAACAAAAAAAAACACCTCCGAGGTGATTTGGGTGGAAATGGCCGTTTTTACCGTTTCTCTGGAGCCCATAGGTCGATTTTGGTGATTGACATCTCTTTTTGACCGTTAGAGCCAATGGAATCGAAGGAGGATTTCCACATACACACACATAGACGTTACCATTGAGAAATTAAAGCTATGCGCACACAGTTTTGCATGAGAGCGAACCTATCTCCGATATCTTGAAACGGAAAAGCAGGTTTATTGCTTATGGATTATCAGGAATCATTTCAAAGGGACACATTGGATTAACCTATGGATTAACCTTCAGAACACGTTTTTATCGTTTTAATGCCATTGAAGACCACTTTTGACCATACAACGACAAAGGTAAGCCGTTTTTAGCTACCTAGCACCACATGTTTTGAAGTCTGTTCTTGTTAATATCTTCGCTAGTTCTTATCATAGAGTGATGTATGTACCTATCAATTCTGTGTCATCTCACGATGCTAGTCGATATGTTGGATGTGCAGTTAAGATAAGTAATAAGGGTGTTATGAGTGAGTTTCAGTGGAGTAATGCGTTTTTTTCCCCGCTCGTGGCTAATTCATTTGCTCAGCGCTAGCTTTGTTGGTTTTTAAAAAAAAAAAAAGAAAAAAAAAAAAAAGATCAGTTAGCCGAGTTTCTTCCCGTTACATGGATATAAAACATTCATAGTTTATTGAATATTAAGATGCCCTCAGACGCTGTTTCCTGCAGATGACGTGTTTTTAAGGTGAATACTTTGAGATAATGTTTTCCCACACTCTTAAAATCACTATGGTTTCTCTCCTTGAACACGGTGATGGATTGTGAGTTTACTTGATGTCCTGAACGTTTTTCCCACACTCTTTCCAGCTGTACGTTCTCTCCAGTATGAATACACTGATGTGTTTTGAGAGCACTTGATGAATTGAACGTTTTCCCATAGTCTTCCCAGCTGTACTGTTTCTTTCCAGTATGAATACGTTGATGTGATTTGAGAGCACCTGATTCCCTGAATATTTTCCCACACTCTTCACAGCTGTACGGTTTTTCTCAAGTGTGAATACGTTGATGTTTTTTGAGATCACTTAATGTAGTGAACATTTTCCCACACTCTTCACACCAGTACGGTTTTTCTCAAGTGTGAATACGTTGATGTATTTTGAGATAACTTGATGCAGTGAATGTTTTCCCACACTCTTCACAGCTGTACGGCTTCTCTCCAGTGTGAATATGTTGATGTTTTTTGAGAGCACCTGATTCCCTGAATGTTGTCCCACAGTCTTCACAGCTGTACGGTTTTTCTCCAGTGTGAATACGTTGATGTTTTTTTAGATTACCTGATGTAGTGAAATTTGTCCCACACTCTTCACACCAGTACGGTTTGTCTCCAGTGTGAATACGTTGATGTATTTTGAGATAACTTGATGCAGTGAATGTTTTCCCACACTCTTCACAGCTGTATGGTTTTTCTCCAGTGTGAATACGGTGATGTGATTTGAGAGCACCTGATTGAGCGAAAGTTTTCCCACAGTCTTCACAGCTGTACGGCTTCTCTCCAGTGTGAATACGGTGATGTGATTTGAGAGCACCTGATGTAGTGAAACTTGTCCCACAGTCTTCACAGCTGTACGGCTTCTCTCCAGTGTGAATACGTTGATGTATTTTGAGAGCACCCGATTCCCTGAATGTTGTCCCACACTCTACACAGCGGTACGGTTTTTCTCCAGTGTGAATACGTTGATGTTTTTTTAGATTACCTGATGTAGTGAAACTTGTCCCACAGTATTCACAGCTGTACGGCTTCTCTCCAGTGTGAATACGGTGATGTGATGTGAGAGCACCTGATGTAGTGAAACTTGTCCCACACTCTTCACACCAGTACGGTTTTTCTCCAGTGTGAATACGTTGATGTATTTTGAGATAACTTGATGCACTGAATGTTTTCCCACACTCTTCACAGCTGTACGGCTTCTCTCCAGTGTGAATACGTTGATGTTTTTTTAGATTACCTGATATAGTGAAACTTGTCCCACAGTATTCACAGCTGTATGGTTTTTCTCCAGTGTGAATATGTTGATGTTTTTTGAGATTACCTGATGTATTGAAAGTTGTCCCACACTCTACACAGCTGTACGGTTTTTCTCCAGTATGAATAAGCAGGTGTCGCTTTAAATTTCCAGATATTGTAAAGGATTTGTCACATTGCTGACAGCTGTGACGTCTCTCTCTTCCTTTCGGTTTCTAGAACAGACAGACAAAGAAAGAGAGAAAGTCAAACTAAAAAGCATAAATACATATCCAGTTAACACAATAAAAACTCACTTAATACAAACATTGAGTTAACGGAATACTACTTTTACTAACTGTTGTGTTTATATTAGATACAGTAACAGCAACATTCTACCCACAGTAAATACAAAAGGTCGGGAATTCGAGTCACATAACTTGACTCGAGTCACATATTTTTGGACTTGAGACTTGCTTGACTAACATTGATAAAATCCTCGACTTGACTTTGACTTGGTATTCATGACTTGAGGCTCGACTTAGGCTTGAGACAGATGACTCGAAAGGACTTTATTTTCTAAAAGAAATGATTTGCATTGTACAAAGCCCGTAAAAGGGCAATGAAAAAATGTTTCGCCGGAGAAAGTTACCGGTGCGCCAAGTAGTAAGTGGAGTGCATAGGAGACAGACGTTTCATTGCAGACTGTTATGTTTATTTGGGGAAATTGCAGTGCATACATTATTTGAGATATTTTTCGAAGTCGGACTTCATTTTAGGGACATTTCTGCCAGGGGTGTAGAGCCATTTGTTTAAGCACCGGATCGGCAAAACAGGAGAGTGTGTAAACCAGTCTGCCCTGATCTATGTATTCATGTCTGTGACTCTCACAGTATCTGCTGCCCACAGCTGTTTTATAGAAGGAAAACCTCCTTCACTTCATGAAATCTCTGCAGCACCAGGAGGCAGTAATGTGTAACTCAGCAGAATCTGAGAAGAACAGCACCAGCTAAAAAGAACTGTGCCTGTCGGAGCCAAAATGCTTGTTTTTGCCTTACTTATTATTTGTATTATTATCTTGTATTTCTGTTTGCATTGCGTTTAATTCTTATTGTTTATCACTACCGGCAATGGTCACGTGGGTGTGGTTTATTGGTATTTAGTCACCTGTTGGATGCCGGTTGGGAGGATATGATTTAGGAAGAGGGTGAATTTGCTTCGATACTTTCTGTTGACCGTCAGGTCTGGAGTTGTATATTGTTTGTTTTAGTTTTATTAAACACCATGGACTACAAATGACTACGGACTCTTACATGGAACGCATCACAGCAAAGAGCATTTTTTAGCCTCTCAGCAGCTAAGTCATAGGGAGTTATTGCCGCTACAGTGCCTTTTACTGTTTACTTCACTGTGTTTACCTTCATTAGAACAGATAAAGAGCGATTGCAGGCTGCTACGTTTTAACAACACACACATCGAACTGCCTGATTATTCCCCATATTACCCGTTTAATGATTTCAGAGCCCCACTCTCCATTGTTGCCAATGTTGAAAATAAAACTCTAGTTTCATAACCACTGTCTTTTAACTGATTTAAATGTGGATACTGTGGTTATTCATCAGAATTTCATATGACTTGACTTGCTTGACTCTAACCCCAGTAACTTGAGACTTGCACATGTATGACTTACTCCCACCTCTGGTATATACACAGGAGACAGAGGGAGATGGCATCCTGTCACTGCGAGTGTCAGTATGTTCCGTTGGTCTTCTATTTTGTTTGTTTAGTCTAATTATTGTTTAAACGTTGTTGTATCAGTATGAAACGTCATTTTGAGAGACCATGCTTTTGATCCTGTGGATTACATTTGCCTTCTGCGGACCATGTCTGGCCATACAACTTTCCAAGAAACACCTGAGTGACGGCACAAGCAGGTTTGACTGATTAGGTCAAATCCCTGGAGTGACCTTTGAATGTGTGTGAGTGATCAACAGATGTTTTTGCAAGGGGGTTTTATGACACTACAGGAAGGATGAGGGGAAGGAAGTTAGGATAAGGCGTTATCTGTATCCCTTTTGCTCTGTATTGAGTGAAGGTTTTGCATACTGTGTCTGAGGGGTATCTGTATATCCCATTGTCTTGTATGGAGTGATGGTTTTGAATACAGCTGGCCTCCCAGAATGTTGTTGTAATGTAAATCTGCGTTGATGTCCTCTTATAAAGAGAGCCTGTTTCACTATGAACAGTACGTGCTCTTTTAGAGGAGACGTCATACTTGCAAGTATAAAAGATCCTTATTGCTTTTAATACGAATATTGTGTTGCTGTACGTTTGTTACCTTACTGATTATTCTCTCTAGACAACAGCTGTTTAGAAAGCTGCTACGACACTGATGATATGAACCATTTTTAACAAAACAAAAACACAAGACTAACGCTGAGCCTCTAAATTAGCCCAGAGCGAAAAAATGCTAACGCCGTTAGCAAATAACTCACGGTATAAAACCCTTATTACTTATCGTAAATGCAAATCCAACCCATCGATTAGCATCATGAGATTACACAGATTCGATAGGTATTGGCATCATCACTCCATGATCAAAACTCGCGACATGAGAAACAAAAACAAACATCACAACACGTGGCATTAGGTAGCCAACACGGCAATATCTCTTACCTTTCTTGTTGTCTGATCAAACGTTGTCTTCAATGGCATTGAAACGATAAAAACACTGCTCAAGGTTAATCCATAGGTTAGTCCAATGTGTCTGTGTCTCTTTGAAATGATTTATGATAATCCATCAGCAATAAACCTAGTTTTAAATTTTCAGATTTCAGAGCGGAAGATAGGTTTAGCTTTGGGCAAACTGTGTGCGCATAGCTCTGACTTATCAATGGTAATGTGTGTGTGTGTGTATGTGGAAATTCCCCTTTGATTATATTGCCTCTAACGGTTCAAAAGAGATGTCAATCGAAATCGACCAATGGGTTTCAGAGAAACGTCAAATACGCCCATTTCCACCCAAATGACCCAAGAGGTGGAGTTTATTTTGCTAAACCTCTCTACAAAAAGGTCAAATAATAATAATAATTCCTTACATTTTATTATAGCGCTTTTTCAATGACTCAAAGCGCTTTACATATACACACATTACACATACATGCAATGGTCAGATACTGTGGACAATACCCACAGGAGCAAGTTCAGGTGAAGTGTCTTGCACAAGGACACACCGGCTTTACAGACGCAGATGTCACTTGTTTTGCATCAATCTTGATACAGGGCACTTATATGTTGTACTTTGGATTCCTAAAGCTTATAGTCTCCGATCCCATCATCCAAGGGTGGTTTTCACTATAAGTAATGTTTTTATTTTTGACGGACACAATAATTTACATTTTTTTTACTATGTTCAATCTGAATTTTCTTTAAAATAAAAATAAATATTGATTCTGACTTTTCTATATCCAACTCACAGGTTTATCATTACTTTGAGAAAAAAAGATGATTCATTTTCACTGGTGGCCGGCTCCATCGATGACCGTGTTCACGAGCTGCAACTCAGCCACCCCGATGCACCGGCAATATTACTCGGGGACATGAAGCAATGTCGCCTGGAGACTGTGTTACCTTGGTTCCAACAGTATGTTTGTTGGAGTAATATTCGGGTTTCAATTTTGTTATTTGGATATTCGTTTTTTTCGTTTGTGATTGAATTTATTGAAATCTCCAATATCAACGTAAGAGCTTGTGCCTCTTCGGGGGGTGCCAACACTTCACCTGTTCAGCCCTGAGCCTGTTTTTCAGGTTTCAGGCTCAAAAATGACATTCCCAGAACAAATGACCATATCTTCCCTTCTAAAAGGGTTAAATTAATAATATTTTTTCTCAAAGTAATGATAAACCTGTGAGTTGGTTGTAGAAAAGTCAGAATCAATATAGATATTTTTTTATTTTAAAGAAAATTCAGATTGAATATGGTAAAAACTGAAAATGATAGTGTGCGTCCACAAAATATGTTGTACTTATAGTGAAAACTAACCTTGGATCATGGGTTAATAGACTAAACGCTTTAGGAATCCAATGTACAACATATAATAAGTACCCTGTATCAAGATTGATCCAAAAAAAATGACATTTGACCTTTTTAGACAGATTTAGCAAAAAAAACCTCTTCTGGGGCCATTTGGGTGGATTTTCCTTATCTCTGGCCCCCCTTCTTCGATTTTGACATGTGACATCTCTTTGACCGTTAGAGCCAATAGAATCGAAGGGAAATCGTCCCGCACACACACTCATGAAAAAAAAAAAAAGGTTGCATCTTTGCGCATTCAATCTTGCTACAGAGCGTAGGAATGGCCTGCTCTGATATTTTAAAACGGAATTGCAGTTTTATTGCTTATAGATAATCAGAACATTTCAAAGGGGACACAGCCACATTGGATATTAACCTATGGATTAACTACAGCATCGTTGTTATCGTTTTAATGCCATTGAAGACCAGTTTTGACCAGACAAAACCAAGGTAAGCCATGTTAGCGTTGTAGGCTACCTAGCGCCACATGTTTTGATGAACGTTTTTGTTGATAACGTCGCGAGTTTGTATTTTTCAGTGTTGAGGTGGGCACCGTTAGATTCTGTGTCTTTACGATCATAAACGATGTGTTTGATGTGCAGCTAGGATAAGTAATAAGGGAGCTAGGAGTGATTTTCGGTGCAGTAATAGGTTAGCATTTTTCGCTTGGGGCTAATTCAGAGGCTCAATGTTAGCATTGTGTGTTTTTTCTGGAGAAAAAAAATGATAAAGATCAGTTAAACGAGTTTTCCCCGTTATATAGATATAAAATATTCATAGTTTATTAAATATTAAGGTTCCTCAGACGTTGTTTCCTGAAAATGACGCGTTTTCGGCCCCGGAACCGGGTCCGTGGGGCTTAAGCGGTTAAAGGTGGGGTAGGTAATTTTGGAGAAACCAGCTCGAGTGCGCTAGAATTTGAAAATACACAGCCGGAAAAAATCTGCCACTTCCTTACAGAGCCCCTCCTCCAACACACACATGACCAATGAGGGCACGAGATAAGGCCATCCAGTTATTTTAGCCGGGCCGGCTAAAATGATAATCGTGCTTTTTACAGTACTACGGCTTCCACAGATGAACATTTTTTATGGATTTTTTGTCAAAGCACTTAAGATATTCATTGCTACCGGGATGTTAAGAGCATTCCATGGAATATAACAAAAAGTGTATCCGGTTTCTCAAACTTACCTACCCCACCTTTAACCATAAACGTTATCGTTTATTTTCTCCGTCTTTATATGTAGATATGACTTTTCTCTGTTAATCTCCGTCACGTTGTTTCCATAGCAACAACAACAACTTCCTGTCAACAGCGCTAACTCTTCCTAAAAAATACGAAGCCAAGCCAAATTACACTTAAGACATACAACTGCAACGAAAGTAACACACACAATGCAATATCCTTTTCAATTTCAAAGAACACAAATAACTATAAAACAAAAATATCGTAGAATAACAAAATTATTAACGTGAATAAACCGAAATACACGTGTTGAAGCGGTTCGCTGCTGATTACTACGACCCCCCCCGGGCCGAATATCCGCTGCTGATTACTACCGAATATCCGGAGCCCGAAAAATGGTATTCGGGACAGCCCTATATCACACCAGAAAAGACAATGTCATAAGGACATAAGGACTGCAGACCAATAGCCCTCACCTCAGTGATTATGAAATCATTAGAAATAATTATGCTCCGATTTCTTATCAGTACAACACAAGACATACTTGATCCATACGAAAATGTTTGCCTATAAGCAAGGGGGTGGTACGTAAGATGCTGTTGCTACTCTGGTTCACATAATCACTAAACATTTAGATAAACGTCACACCTATGCAAGAGCCCTCTTCCTAGACTTCTCAGCAGCATTCAACACAATACAAGCAGACATCTTGGTGTCAATAATTTCCTAAATAGAAGTAAATCCAAACCTGATTTACTTGTATGCTGCTTCCTCATCAGTAGAGAGCAACTTGTGAAGGTTAACAAAACCCTGTAATTTGCCATCACAACCAATGTAGGGGCCGGCCAGGGCTGCGTGAGTGAGCTGTGCTCTTTACTAGCTTTTTTTTAGCTTTTTTTGATGACTTTACTGAACTGCTGTCTTGGATGTGTCAAAGATTAGCAACACAATTGATTTCACTGCATTATTATTTTGTACGTAGTGTTAGATACTACCTCTGGACCCCTTCGTGGCAAAAATGTACACGCCCATAATAACTTCTATTAAATCATACATCAATATTTCTTTCTACTTTTTGTTTCATGAATCACATAAACAACTTCTAACGTACTCAAAACTACCAAACATTCAATAATTTCCAGGATTTTAACCCTTTAAATGCCCGTTTCATTATTTTAATTATTTAATTTCTCTTAAAAGAAAACACAAAAAAAGATTTTTTTTCAATATAATAATGAATAGAGGGATGGAACTTTGGTGGTTATTAGAGTCTTGGATATGTCAAAGATTAGCAACAAAATTGATTTGACTGCATTATTATTTTGTACGTAGTGTCAGATACTACCTCTGGACCCCTTCGTGGCAAAAATGTACACGCCCATAATAACTGCTATTAAATCATCATGCATCAATATATTTTTCTACTTTTTTTTTTTTCATGAATCACATAAACAACTTCTAACGTACTCAAAACTACCAAACATTCAATAATATTCAGGATTTTAACCCTTTAAACGCCTGTTTCATTATTTTAATTATTTAATTTCTCTCAAAAATGCCTCATTGACTTCCATTCAGACCACATTTTTTTTATCTCACTTCCATTGCAGTATAAAACCATGCATTTTGTAATGTCAGCATTTCATTTAGAAGAAAAGTAGTGATATTTGATATTTCTACTCTATTCCAACAGATTACACTATTTGCCAATGCATGAAATTCTTACATTTTTGCCAGTTATATTATGGAGCCGTGTGACGACCAGGGGGCCCGAGAGTGGTGTGTGTATATGTGTGCGTGTGTCATTTCCAGCAGCAGACCAGCAGGTCCTGCAGCATGTGACCTGGTGCTCTCTCAGGTGATGCAACAATTTTGTAGGCCTGTGCACAACCAGCACACACCTCTCCCTCTGTGTGCGTGTGCGTGCGTGCGTGTGTGCGTGTGTGTGTGTGAGAATCTGTAAGCATGCACGGATCATTCCATGGGAAAAAAGGCCATCTTTTGAGGGATGTGTTAGATGTGTCTTTGAAGAGCTGCTCGATTACTCAAAAACAAAAAACAACTGTTAATGTGTTCATGCACCTGGCTGCCAAAAGGCGCATTCACACTGCGGTACTTTTCCCACAAAGGTTCACGTGAACTTAGTTCATGTGAACTCTTTTATCGCGTTCACACCAAAAAGAGCCGGTACTAAAATTAGTTCATGTGAACCTTTTTACCCCCTCGAAAGTCCCTGCTAGAGAGCAGGGACTTTCGAGCGGCTCTCTTGTGAGAAAAGAGCTATATTTCTGATTGGCTGGGCGGATTGCAAACCACGCCCCGCAAAACTCCCAAAAAGTTTTGTGAAGCCGCCATTTTATTATCCTCGCATTAGCATTATTAGCATTAGCCCAGCGCAGAAACGCAGAGAGACTAACTTATAGCAACACAAAATAAAACATGGGAGTGGTGGAGATGAGGAGGTGTCGGCGTTCTGGCGATTTACTCGGAAGGCTTCAGTAGAAGCTGCTGGGAGTCCCAGCAGCTTCTACTGAAGCCAGTCCCCAACTCCGGGGACTTCCGGCCGGGGACTTTGGGTGGCAGTATACGCCGTGAAGTGGTTTGCGGCCTGCCAGTAAGCCCAAAGCAGAAGGCAAGGCAAGGCAAGTTTATTTATATAGCACTTTTCAACACAAGGCAATTCAAAGTGCTTTACAAAAAATGAAAGACATTAAGAAAAAGGCATTTAAAATCAGTCATTAAAAAGAAAAGCTAATAAAATAAACATTAAAAGAAAAAGTACATGGATAAAAGTTACAGTGCAGTCTAAGATATGAATAGTTCAATTAAAAGCAGCGACAAAAAGAAAAGTCTTCAGCCTGGATTTAAAAGTAGTCAGAGTTGCAGCGGACCTGCAGGTTTCTGGGAGTTTGTTCCAGATATTTGGAGCATAATAACTGAACGCTGCTTTACCATGTTTAGTTCTGACTCTGGGGACAGTAAGCTGACCAGTCCCTGAAGACCTGAGAGAACTGGATGGTTCATAATTTAGCAGGAGGTCGGAAATGTATCCTGGGCCTAAACCATTCAGTGCTTTATAAACCAGCAGCAGTATTTTGAAATCTATTCTTTGACACACAGGAAGCCAGTGTAAAGACTTCAGAACAGGAGTGATGTGATCCACTTTCTTAGTGTTAGTGAGGACTCGAGCAGCGGCGTTCTGAATCAGCTGCAGCTTCCTAATAGATGTTTTAGTGAGACCTGTGAAGACACCATTGCAGTAGTCGAGTCTACTGAAGATAAAAGCATGGACAAGTTTTTCCAAATCCTGCTGTGACATTAGTCTTTTAATCCTAGATATATTCTTTAGGTGATAGTAGGCTGATTTAGTAACTGTTTTAATGTGACTGTTGAAACTCAGGTCAGAGTCCATGACTACACCTAGATTTCTGGCTCTATCTGTTGTTTTGAACATTGCAGACTGAAGCTCAGCGCTAACTTTTATACGTTCTGCCTTGGCTCCAAAAACCATTACCTCAGTTTTATCTTTGTTTAATTGGAGAAAGTTCTGACACATCCAGTCATTGATTTGTTCAATGCACTTACTCAGTGTTTGAATTGGAGCATAGTCTCCTGGTGAAATTGTTACGTAAATGTGTGTGTCATCTGCATAGCTATGGTAACTTATTTTGTTGTTTTTCATTATCTGAGCCAGTGGTAGCATGTAGATGTTAAAGAGAAGAGGCCCCAAGATGGAGCCTTGAGGAACCCCACATGTCATATTTGTCAACTCAGATGTGTATTTACCTATAGAAACAAAGTTGTTTCTGTCCTTTAAGTAGGATTCAAACCAATTTAGAACTGTTTCCGAAAGTCCCACCCAGTTTTCCAGTCGGTCTAGTAATATGCTGTGGTCAACAGTGTCAAACGCAGCACTGAGATCTAATAATACTAACACTGAAGTTCTGCCACTGTCTGTGTATAGTGGATGTCATTAAAAGACCTTTACAAGAGCAGTCTCAGTGCTGTGGTTTGGACGAAAGCCTGACTGGAACACATCAAAACAGTTATTTAAATGCAAGAAATTACTCAACTGTTGAAAAACAACTTTTTCAATGATTTTACCTAGAAATGGGAGGTTTGATATGGGCCTGTAATTGTTCATTACTGAAGCATCTAGATTATTCTTTTTTAAGAGCGGTTTAATGACTGCAGTTTTCAGGGCCTGTGGAAAAATACCTGAGTGAAGAGATTTGTTTACTATATGAAGTAGATCTGAGTCCATGCAAGGAAAAACATCTTTAAAAAATCCTGTTGGAATAATATCAAGGCAGCAAGAGGAGGATTTCAGAAGTTGTATAATGTCCTCTAGGTTTGTATCATTAATCTGATGGAATTGTGTCATGGTGTTTGAATTGATGTTAAGTGGACACAGAGACAACACATTTGCTGTTCCTGATGCAGAGGCACTGACTGCTTGTCTGATTTTCTGAATTTTGTCAGTGAAAAAGGAGGCAAAATCATTGCACGCCCTGGTGGATAGAAATTCAGAGGCTACTGACACTGGGGGGTTAGTTAGTCTGTCGACGGTAGCAAACAAGGCACGTGCGTTGTTTTTGGTAATGATGTCAGAGAAGAACGATTGTCGTGCATTTTTCAATTCCAAATTATAAAGGCCAAGTCTCTCTTTATAGATTTCAAAGTGAACCTGGAGAGTTGTTTTTCGCCACCTGCGTTCAGCTTTTCGACATTCTCTTTTTTCACGCTCATGGCCTTTCTCCATGGAGATATTTTCTTGCCAGACACTTCCTTTACCTTAGTTGGAGCAATGGCATCTATAACATTTTTAATTTTTGAATTAAAATGATCTACTAGCTCATTTACTGAGATGTTAGCAGGGGCAAGTGTGGAAGAAAAATTATGAGTAAACATTTCCCTAGTATTTTCAGTTAAATATCGCTTTGTGGTTACCTCTTTTTGAACATTTTTGTGAACAAAAATAGAGCTCTCAAAGAAAACACAGGAATGGTCAGACAGTGCAACATCAGTCACCACAACCTTAGAGATATTCAGACCCTTTGAGATAATTAAGTCCAGAGTGTGCCCCTTATTGTGCGTGGGCTCCGTAACATGCTGAGTCAGTCCATAGCTATCAAGAACACAAAACAGTACTTTTGCCCCTGTGTCCTGGGGGTTGTCAACATGGAGAAGAAGAACAAGTGACGTCAGTGGCTTCATTTGCCTAATCCACCCCCAGGGACTTTTTCCAGTGTGAACGCGATCTGTACTTAGTTCACGCGAACTAAAGAGTTCACATGAACTTAGTTCACGCGAACTAAAGAGTTCACATGAACTACGTTCACGCGAACTTAGTTCACGCGAACTAAAGAGTTCACGCGAACTAAAGAGTTCACGCGAACTACGTTCACGCGAACTTAGTTCACGCGAACTAAAGAGTTCACGCGAACTACGTTCACGCGAACTACGTTCACGCGAACTTAGTTCACGCGAACTAAAGAGTTCACGCGAACTACGTTCACGCGAACTACGTTCACGCGAACTACGTTCACGCGAACTAAAGAGTTCACGCGAACTAAAGAGTTCACATGAACTACGTTCACGCGAACTAAAGAGTTCACATGAACTACGTTCACGCGAACTAAAGAGTTCACATGAACCTTTGTGGGAAAAGTACCGCAGTGTGAATGCGCCTAAAGATAAACATGCAGTTTGACCAAGGGCTTATTTCTTTAGTGAGCAGAGAAGGAGAAAGACCTGGAGCCAAGAGAAGGAACTAAAATGAAGAAGCATTTCAGTGCAGAGGAGACTTCAGAAGTAATCTTGTAGCCTTCATCTGCCAGCGAAGCAGGAGGACTCATCTGAAGAAGACACAAGGTTCGAGGGGGGTCTGACACTGAATGCTCGCTGGAGTCCAGCATTTCTTTGAGTTCCTCTGACCCTTCCTCTGAAAAGTGGAGAGGATACTGAATGTCGTAAACAGTGAGGGGACAGAGAAGAACGGAGGTCGTTCTCCCAGGAGCTGGGGAAAACCAGGGTGTCCTCACAGATTGTGAGAAGAAAGCCCCCCGTGGTGGTGGATGGTGGGCCGGACCCTCAGTGCCTGTTTTAGATATTGTTACTATGCAAGGACAAGTACTTGAAGTGGTGACCTGTTATACATACCTTGGTATCTGGCTTGATGATTGTCTTACTTTTAAACTTCATCTCAATAACCTGCTGAGGGTTAGACAAGGTTTCTTTTTCAGAAACACGTCCTGTTTCTCGCTTGAGGCCAGGAAAAGGCTAGTCACTGTGACTTTGTTTACCTGTGCTGGACTATGGTGATGTGTTGTATATCACTTTGAAAGGATTTCTGATAATTCATCAGCAATAAACCTAGTTTTCAGATTTCAGAGTGTAACATTTTCAGAGGTTTCGCTTTGGGCAAACATAGCTCTCACTTCTCAATGGTAACGTGTATGTGGAAATTCCCCTTCGATTATATTGGCTCTAACTAGGGGTCGACCGATAATCGGCCTGGCCTGGCCGATTATCGGGGCCGATATTCCGCATTTGACCGATTATCGGCATCGGCCTGTTTTTTTATCAAATTGCCGATAACACTTTGGCTCTGATGCGGCCGTTTCTCTGGCTGCAGTCACAACTCTGTGTACACGAGCAATGTCCTGCCCACAGCGCTATCTGATAGGCTATTACTGAATATTTTCCGGGTGGGAGCCAGAGAGGCGGGACCTTCTCAGATTACAGGCAGGTGCGAAAGAACGCAGACACAGACTGAAGCAAGCAGCAGCACTGAGCGGCAGAGCCATACATGTGTTAAACCGAAGTTCAATAAACATCCCTATCCTATATGATGAAGTTGCAAAAATACCACGATCTTATGATCAAATTCTATCAGTTTCCCAGTTACACAGGGACGCGGGAAGTCAGTCAGAGTTGGGGGTGCGTGCAGCGTCACGCAGCGGAGTAACTGTGGTGCGGAGGGGGGGGGGGCTGCGAGTGGAGCCTCGCAGATTTTCAGGTTGATATGTGAAGCTCATTAGCTAGCCAACATGTATCTAGCAAATGTTTAGCAAAATATTAGAAGTGAGGCTACTAGACTAACGTTAGGTCTACTGTAATAGCCTCACTTTTAATAGTTTGCAAAACATTAGCTAGCACTAGTGTTTTGCAGTTGCTAGCAGCTTATTGGGATTTTATGCTAGATAGACGGCATTGTTTTGATATAATAAATTAAGCATTATTGTTAGTTTAGCATATCAGCCTGCAGCCCCACTTCTTGTCTCTCTCTAACTCATTGCAGATGGCTGCACTAAAGAAAAGGGCACAGAGAGGAAACCAGTTGTAAGATGTTTAAAAGTTCATTAAACATAATATATGCTAAATTGCATTTCAAAGTTGTGTTGCGTTGTGTTGGAGTTTGTGTTATTCTACATTTTGACACCAAGATTTTCTGATTTTACTACAAATGTATATCGGTTACAAATATCGGTTATCGGTCTCCTTGATTACTAATAATCGGTATCGGCATTGAAAAAGCCACATCGGTCGATCCCTAATCAACAGTTTAGGTGAAAATGTGGATGAAGCTACTTTACATTTTTATGCGGATGATACTGTGATGTATTGTGCAGGTCCCTCCATTAAGGAGGCTGGTGTTAAATTACAGGCTGATTATAACATTATTCAGACTCGCTGAGCTTAAGCTTCTTTTAAATGTTGAGAAAACCAAGGTAATGCTTTTTTAAAAAGCAAAAAAGACTCCAGAGACTGCTTTGAATATTGTTACTATGCAAGGACAAGTACTTGAAGTGGTTGCCTGTTATAAATGCCTAGGTATCTGGCTTGATTGTCTTACTTTTAAACTTCAGGTCATGAATCTGCTTAAAAAGCTGAGGGTTAGACTAGGTATTACGTTACCATTGACTGTTAGCAGGCTCAATGTCGAGTCAACATAATAAAGGAGACGGTAGCCGAAGTAATCAAAAAAAAGAATTTAATTAATAATTACCACCATGGTTGAACAAAGGAAATATAAAGTAATGACAGACAAGAACACATACTGCACAGACAGGATCAGCACCAGACAAAGGGGAAGGCAGAATACTTATACATGAGGTAATGACGAAACAAGACACACCTGGGTTAATTACAAATGGGTACACCTGGAGGGGAAACGATAAGGACTACAAAACCATAACAGGAAACTACAGCTAGACATGACACATCACACCAGGAGCGCCTGATCAGGGCACAAACACATAACACTAGGTTTCTTTTTCAGAAACAAGTCCTGTTTCTCGCTTGAGGCCAGAAAAAGGCTAGTCACTGTGACCTTTTTACCTGTGCTGGACTATGGGGATCTGATCTATGTGAATGCACCTGCCCATTACCTGAACAAGTTAGATGCCATCTATCACAGTGCTATGAGATTTGTCACAAATTGTAAAGCACTTACACATCACTGTACCCTGTATGCCAAGGCAAGTCTGCCATCACTTACTGTTCGGAGACTCAGTCACTGGTACATGTTTATCTATAAAGCCATGTTGGGTAAACTCCCAACTTATATATGCTCTTTGATCTCACAGAGAGAGTGGCAAGTAGCTATTGCCTGAGATCCCAGGATGTGTTTTTATTACATGTGCCAAGTGCTAGGACTGTTTTAGGTACTAAAGCTTTTATGTGTGCTGCTCCTCTAGCTTGGAACACTATAATATTTGTTTTTAAACTTTGCATTTTGGTTCCCTTGCATCATTTTATGTAATTATGTTGTATGATATCCTTTTTGTTTTCTGTTGTTTTTATGTATAACCAGTGTGCTGCAGGTCTCCCTTGAAAAAGAGATCGTTGATCTCAATGGGATTCACCTGGTTAAATAAAGGCTACAAACAAACAATTGAATGGTTTAGGCCCAAAATACATTTCTGACCTCCTAAACTCTGAACCATCTAGATCTCTCAGGTCGGCTTTCTGTCCCCAGAGTCAGAACTCAACCTGGAGAAGTTCAGTTATTATGCTCCAAACATCTGGAACAAACTCCCAGAAACCTGCAGGTCCGCTGCAACTCTCACTACTTTTAAATCCAGGCTGAAGACTTTTCTTTTTGCCGCTGCTTTTAATTGAATCAAAAAAACTATTCATATCTTACACTGCACTGTAACTTTTATTCATGTATTTTGTCTTTTAATGTTTATCTTTGCTTTTTAATGACGTTTTCTTTAATGTCTTTCATTTTGTAAAGCACTTTGAAAGGTGCTGTATAAATAAACTTGCCTTGCCTTACTCTCTACACTGATTATTGTCGTACCAACACACCACATCAATTCATAATTAAGTACTCTGATGATACTGCAATAATATCTCTGCTAAGTAACACAGACGACCCTGAGCTGCACCAACAGGCTGTAATCAGGCGGTTGAGTGGACTGATAACAATGCTCTTGAGATCAACATCAAGAAAACTGAGGAAATCATTTTTGGCTCAACATCTGACTCCCATAAAGTCCTCATTGTCATCCATACAGATCAAATCAAGCAGGGAGTTTCATACAAATACTTGGGTGTAATGATTGACCACCTGCTGTCATGGAAAGAGAACATTGAATATCTGAGCAAAAGGACAAATGAAAGAATGTATTTTCTCCGCCGCCTTAGGTCTTTTTGGGCGAGTAGAGAAATTCTTCAGTTGTTCTTTATATCTGTGATTGTGTCTGTTCTGCAGTACTGCAATGCTACCAGGGGCCTGTACTACGAAGCTGGTTCAACCTAACCTGGATATGTTTGAGTTAGCCGGTTGGCCTAATCCAAAACATACGCGCTCTCGCTAAACTGTACTACGACGCTGGTTATCAAGTGGATCGCTCAAGCCAGCCGTGTCCTATCTAGTTAGGTGCGCTTTCACTTGAAAGGGGTGGTATCTGGAGCATTCGACCAATCACAAACATGGAGAAGCGTACTGACAGCGCAGCGTCATACTTCCTGAATGAAAAGTGAACTTTAATACTAGTCAAAAATGAAGAAGTTAAACTTTGAACATCCATGACTTAAACACTTTATCCAGGATAAAAGCCACATAGCTGTGTGGCACAAATAAAGTTTGAATGCGTACATTAACAGGTTTATGATATCACTGCCCCGTCTAAAACACGATCTGACTTTATTTACATTTGTCTCGAGTGTTTCGTCAACTTAATGTGTTGCTTAAAATAATACTTCTGCATACAGTAGGCCCTATGTGACACTGTGAGTGTTGCACGGCCAGATACGGTTCAACTGACTCAGATAAGAAAATATATGATACATTATGAAGTGATATGCCGCGGACTGTACTTAATGTTACTCTGATCCGGTTACTTATGTTGTGGCAGATATTTAAGTAAGCTTTCTTAACGCTAATGTTATAATAGTCAGATTGCTCTGAAGATGGGAGGTGATATTCTATTAATGTTCACGTTCACAAAGTCGGTGATTTTTGCCGGCCGTCTTTCCTGCGACGGCAGCTTTTCTGTTTTTCCTTTCTCCTGTAATATGACTTGATCGCTTTAAACTCCGCACACTGAGCTCTGATTGGTCAGCAGGCGGTGCTTTCACTGAGTTGAGCTCTTAGCCTGCAACCTAACCAGGTCCCGACCAGGTTAGCCGCTAAGCATAAGTTACCATGGAGATCTAGCCTGCTAAAAAGAGAACCAGCTTCGTAGGACCGGAAAGCCGGAGTTATCCCTGAATTTAGCCGGCTAAGCGAAAATCCTGCTTCGTAGTATACCCCCCTGGTACAAGTGTTTGTCAACAGCTTTAAAATCAAAACTGCTCCAACTATTACAAATCTGCTCAAAGATTGTTGGTCCCCCCTGTCAGAGACTTTCTGACTCAGCAGACCATAATAACCTGAGAGGCTGTCCAACAACATCATCTGGGACCCAAAGCATGCTCTGAACAGAGAATATGAACTGCTGCCATCTAATGGAGATTCAATAAAGTCAGACTGAAGCATCCTTTGTGCTCCAGTCAGTCCTCTCAGTAAACACAGAGCTGAATCCAGATCAAAAGCACGCTGAAGGCTCTTTGAGCAGGTTGTCTCTCACTGATCCTGCTGTTATGTTAAATGTTTGTTTTTCATGTATTGTGTCTTGATATTTGTTTATGTTGATGTTACACATGGAGCTGCTGTGATGCAAGTCACATTTCAGACTTGATCAAGAAAGTATTATCGTATACAACAACGTTCTAACCTATATCTAACCATATTGTGCATTCATATTGTATTTTCTAAACAGGTTGTGATCTTTCATTTGGGGATAACAGTGTTAGGAATATATTGTGATGAAGTGCACACTGACCTGAGCTCCAGGGGTCTTTTTGTTCTCCTCCATGCTGCTCTCAGTGCTCCTTCTCCGGCTGTGTCTCTGAAATAATCAACACAACTACAGCTGACACAAAACAAGACAACTCAATGCAACTGACAGACACAGCAAAACAAATCTACAGCTACTTCGTAGGTTCATAGCAGAGGTGAGAAGTAACTAAGTACATTTACTCAAGAACTGAACTTAAGTACCATTTAGAGGTACTTTTACTTTACTTGAGTATTTCTATGTAATGCTACTTTGTACTTTTAGAACAGTTCAGAGGTAAATGGTGTACTCTTACTCCACTACATGTATTTAATACCTTTAGTTACTTTACAGATCTGGATTAATGATGTGAAATATAATCAAGTGTTAAATCAGACTTTAGTTCCACCTGGAGTAAATTCACAAGCTACCCTGCAGTATACAAAGTCATTAAAACACACACACACACACACTGAAGGATGTTACCTCTCTCTCCTCTTCGTCCTGGTTCTTCAGTCTTTCTTCTCCTTGATAAAACACTGCCGTCAAATACACTAATCTCCCTTTAATGCCTTTACTTATGTTTACCGATCAGCAACGTCCTATAAAAAGCTACGAACAAAAAACGGGAGGCAACAAAAACACGGTTTAACGGATGAAAGCACGATAAATCACCCTCCAAGGATAAACTAACTCTTTTGTATGTGTTTTAAAAGCCTCTAGAATACATTACATTCGGTATAAAATCTGCATCAACGTATGTTAGCAACGTGTAGCTTCTGAAGACCGGAAAATAGAAACGGACTGCCGCAATGCATCACGGGATTAGAGATGTTCTTTTAAACATAATTTCACTGCCCCCTTGTGGCGAAGAAATAGGAAAACTAACGGTATTAAAATACATAATAATTATATTAATAATAATATTAATAATAATAATAAATATAAATACTTAATAAAGTATATCAAAAAATACTTAATAAAGTATATCAAAAAATCAAATATTTGACTGGTATGACGGATTTTAAACATTGGGGAAAATGTTTTTGTTTGTGATAATACATTTTTTTTATTATATATGTTTTATAATGATTGATCATGAAAGTGTTCTCAAAGCTGGTAAAGGTGCAGCTAGTTTGAATGACTTTGTATACTGCAGGGTAGCTTGTGAATTTACTCCAGGTGGAACTAAAGTCTGATTTAACACTTGATTATATTTCACATCATTCATCCACAACTCTAAAGTAACTAAAGGTATTAAATACATGTAGTGGAGTAAAAGTACACCATTTACCTCTGAACTGTAGTGGAGTAGAAGTACAAAGTAGCAAAAGTAAAGTACAAGTATTACAAAATTGTACTTAAGTACAGTACTTGAGTAAATGTACTATAGTTACTTTACACCTCTGTTAAAAATACATCTAAAATGATCATAGAATCACTCAAATAGGATGCAATTGCGTTTTTGGTTTAGATATATTTACTAACTTTTACTAAATGATGTCTTGTCAGAAAGTGTTTCCAATCACCCACAGAAATGTGACTTGCTTTTTGCTGAATTTAAAATGCATTGGCCTACTTACATCCAAACAGTCTGTGTACCTTCCTCTCATATTCTGTTTGTAAACTAGTGAACAGAAAAGGAACTGCAAAGGGTTTTAGAGTTTTTACCTTAATGACCAAAATATATTTGAGTGAGAGGAGGGAGGGACCTCTCGGAAGTCATTTCCAAACAAGATCCTTCGTCTGGTAAAAGACCCTCGATGGCAGAGGAAGGTTTTGGCTATTGATAAGAAGAGCCTTAAAGAGGGCGGGATCAGGGATTAGTCAAAGATATTCATGACACATTTTGAAAACAGAAAATGAACGAACATAGCTGAAGGCAAAAGATGTGAACAGATGTATCAGGAAACAGATCCTATCTCCATATCTAATGAACTCTGGAAAAAGTGGTGTTTCAAACTATAAAATGCATGACAGGGGAATGAACCGTGGGCTCCGTAAACAGAACCAAGTCTTAGACCTCTAGTCCACGATGAAGAGTTTTAGATATATGAAAACACAGGTGTTGTCTGACAATAAACGCACCAAAAAAAGCAGTTTTAACCTTGTGATCACGATGAAATAGTGACGTTGTGTGGCACTGCTTTTGATTGAACTGTCAAATATTAAAGCCTTAACACAGAGACAGATGTTCTGGGTGGTGAACCCCAGGCCCCTGCATGTAAAAACAATTCGTAGACCACTAGACCATTGTGAAGAACTCTGTATGACCAAAAAACAGATCTTGTTTTTATCTTGTCATGAAAAACACAGTGAAAAGTGACGTTTTAAACTATTAAATGCTTTGAAAATGCACATTAGACACAAAATAGATCAAATTTTAAATTGAAAACATTTTGAAATATAGTATTGTGGTACTGCTCTTTACGTTACTGAACTGTCCAATTATTAAACCCTTAATTTATAAATAATGTCAAATTAAAAGTGACTTTGAACATAGCTGAATGTAAATTACACCTGGGTGATGTACCCCGTGCCCACATGTAAAACCAGAGCTTAGACCTGTAGGCCACCATTAAGACTTAATAACAAAACAGGGATTTGTCTCACAATATAACACAATGTTAGAAGCAGCGTTTTGAATTATTAAACGTGTGAAAAACACCCATTAGACACAAAAAAAGGATATGAAATAGTGACTTACCGTGGCACTGCTTTTTACATTACATCTACACACTTTACTACACACACCTACAGCTGCTACAGCATAATATCAGGTTACAGCCATTGTATATTTTATTATGTGAAGCAGGGTTTCCGCTAGGATTTTTTCTTGCCGGTCAAATGTCCGGGCAGAATTTATTTTACCGGACACATTTGAAAATTACCGGTCATATTTCAATAATAATAATAAGAGTTGTGTAGCAGAGTTTCCGTTAGCAGGTAATTACCGGACTATGAGCAGATATGCTTCAGTTTAAAACTCAGTTCACGGGGCTCATTTTTATATTGCTTCAGTTTATAATCGTAACAGATCGAAAAATTCAGATTCATTTTCAATAAATGATACAACAAACAACAAACAACATAATTATTACATTCAAACAAACTACTTGTAGTAGATAACGTACATTATTCAAAAGTTTACATTAACTTTGAATAATCACACGGGAGAAACGGATCCTCTCTTTTCCCCTCTCCCTCCCTCTCTCTCCTGACAGCCCGTCAGTTTCTCATGCAGCTCCTGCAGCTCGCTAAACAGAGGGCGGGGCTTCAGGTGATTATGCAGAGCTGCGTGTCTCGGTCTGACTCAGCAGCTGATCTGATCTCTCTCTCGCGTGTCCGGTTATACTTCACTCGCGTTTATGTCCATATCGATCAGATCCAGCTCTCCTGATCGGGCTTTATAGAGAGCACCGATCAAACTATTAAGAGTGAATATCGGCCGATAATGACCGGCGGCCGATCTATCGGAGCCTCCCTAATTATTACCAGACATTTTGACCGGCAGGTTTTGAATTTACCGGTTTTTAATAAATTTTACCAGCTAAAAACCGGTAATTACCGGCTAACGGAAACCCTGATGTGAAGCACTAAATGGTTTGGTAACACTTTATATTAAGGTACACAAATTAACCATCAACTAGTTGTTAATTAGCATGCATATTATCAGTATATTGGCTCTTTAGTCATTATAAAACACTTATTAATGCCTTATTCTACATGACCATATTCTACAAGTAATAGGGCATTAGTTGAGTTTTTCCTCAATAACCCTCTAATTAGTGCTGATTTATTGCAAGTAAGGAACTTGTTGTTCATAAGTTTTGGTCTTAATATGCTCTGCTCAATATGGGCCTAATAAGGCAGTAGTACCACAAGAATAGTAATCCTCCCATAATAACACTTAACAAATATGATCTATTCTTATGTAACAAGACGTGAAACTATAAGTGTTCATTGTGTCTAAATAACTCAAAATTAGGTATTTATATCTAAGAACATGTTCCCTATTTTAAAGTGAAGTCTTGTTCATAACCAATAAGCTAGTAGTTTGACTCTTGACCTGAACACACCTACGGAAATAACCTCAACAGTACATGAACTGTTGGAGCAAGGAGTGGTCTGAAACCGACTTAATACTTTACTTCAGAACAAAGTAGGCTCAAGTTGAAATATCCGTTTTATTAATGAACCACTAAAGAGAGGTTCAGACACATGCCAAAACATGTCAAGTTTCTCCAAGGCTGAGAACACATATGCAGCCCGTACTTTTTTAATAAAAACAGATTTTGAACAGATTTTATGTATTTGTGATCATACTGTGTGACCTGCTTGTATGTAGGCTACAGTACTTACAAAATAGGTGTACTGTTCTCTCTATGTGTTGTACTGTCTCAGTGTGAACATGGATTAAACAGCCATCCAAACTATTTTGAGAGCCAGGGAATGAGCAGCCATGCTCTTTTATTGACTTATACAGATTAACACATAGGACCACTAAGTGTAAACAAGGTAAATATAGCTAATGCTAGCTGTGCAATAAGCATGTATAGTGTATGGCTAGTAGTATGTATGGCTAACGCTAGGATGTATGCTAACGCTAGCGTTAATGCTAGCGCGAATGCTAACGCATTTTCTCATTGAGTTTAAACATCTCCAAATGTCATCACATAAACACAATACATGTTACTAACCCTTACAGTGTAAGTGTAAGGCTTACACTTACACTTAGCCTACGGTCATTGCTTTGTGACGGACTTGACCCTTTTACTCTTCAGGTTGCATTGGGAAAATGTGTAGTAGTGTAACGTCCGAGGTGTTAAGGCTTCAATGATACTTCTGTGTAACAAAAACTCAGGAACTTAGTACTTTTTGGAGCGTCCCAGATAGCATCTCCGTTTATTCGAGTCACACCACGCTCTCCTTCACCACACCAGGACAGACTGAGCATGCTCACAACACATGACCTCTCAATGTATGCTCTCAACCCAATGCTTACATGCGTCCCCCCTTACTGAAAGTAAGTCCCCATTTCCACACACATGGTGAGAACACAACAAAACTTAAAAAATAAATAATAATACACATCCACAGCTAAATAAAACATCAACTTGGTATGACATAACCTATTCACCTGTCCTGCACACTTGAAACTATGCAGCATAGAATACACAGGAGAAAATAAGCACACAAACATGTAAACACCAGTCACTCAGCCACAAAGTCCATAAAACGGACAGGAGGCCACACTAACCTCCCAGCCCAGAACCCGGCCCAATATCACTCTCACTTTCCCCATTGGAAAACCTCAAGCGTCCAGAGCTCTGTGGGGAGACTGCATCTTGCAACGGAAGAGGCTGAGCAAGGTTTAAGAGAGACCTTAATGGTCCCTCCAAGGGAAAGGCTACAGGCAGGTTGTATCGCCATAGCCTGTCATAATGGACAGTTTGGAGAGAGGCTTCATCCCCAAACGGGCTACTTAGTTGGTACATGACCCCCATTTCATCACCCCTATCCATTCGCCTCTGCACCAGATAAGGCCCCTTCCAGTGGGGATCCAGCTTACGGCGGTTCTCAGTGGGATAATTTCACCACACCAAATCCCCGACTTCATATGGGACGTGCCTCACTCTTGGCGTCATAGTACGACTTCTGTTTGCTGCAAAATTGTTATCCCTTGTCTGATCAAACACCACGTCCAAGCGTCTGAGAAGGGAACCAGCAAAGTCTTCCCGGGGACCCTGCTCCAGATCATCCCGCTTTGAACCCAGTAAAACATCCACAGGAGTCCTGGCCTCCCTGCCATGCATGAGAAAATACGGCATGAAGCCTGTGCTGGAATCGTTTTAGAGCCAAAGTACCAAAAACTGGTATTGTACGCAAACGCGACCTGTGACAGAAAAGAGTCCCACTCCCCCTCACATGATAGAAGAGATTTCGCCAACTGATCGATAAGTGTCCTATTAAACCTCTCTACCATGCCATCAGCTCCCTAATACCGGAGCCATCATGTGACAGAGTGAAGATTAGGGTCTGGTCCACTGAAGACCCTGAGTCAGGAGAAGGAGGGCCTGGAATCGGTCCCTGGGCTTGGGCCGTGGCAGAAGTCCCCACAGCACACACATCACTAGGACCACTGTCCCCAGTGCCAGGGAGAATTGTACTCAAGGGAGCGGGAGCGGATGTGGCATCGAGACTGCCTGAATTCTCCAAAGCTTCAGGGGTGTCAGGCCTGTGTGAAAGGGCATCTGCATTTGTGTGTTTGGCCCCACTCTTGTGCACTGTAAGAGAATATTGTAATCTGATCTGTTTATAGAGTCTCTTATTATTCCTTAGAGTCTGTGATACTGCAAACATCTGCTTGTAGTCACTCAAAGACTCCTCTGTGGGTTGAGGTCACAGGTCAAACGCTTCTCCTATATCCGTGGGGGATGTTGAGGCTTGTCTGGATCTCTTTGAGACAAGTAGACCATTGTCTCGCATCGGTTATTGATTAGGTAAACGCGGGCTTTCTATGGGCCGGCCTCTCCTCGTGTTGGTTAGATGTTTTGTGTCTTTTGGTTCAGAGATCGCTGGTGGAGCACTGGACATGTGTGAAACTAAGATGATCTCCCGGCCGTATTGTCTGTACTTTCTCCAATAAAACTCTCAGTGCTTTTTGGCTAACAACGGTTCCAGACTCCTTCATTCTACCTCAACATTGCAACAACAGAAGTTTACCTTCACATGCACAATCACCAAGTCGTATGGGTCCAGCTCCAGAGCCCAACGGCTACGACGCCCCGTCCTGTCATTGTCAACCTGAAGTCGTCGCAGACCCAACAAAGGTTGGTGATCTGTAATAATTGTGAAGGGGAGAGGACCCAAGTAATGCCTGAAATTACGCACTGCCCACACTATCACCCACAGCTCCCTGTCGTAGGTAGACCAACGCCGTTCAGCTGCTGTGAGGGAGCAAGTAGCGTAGGCCACCACTCTCTCCAGGCCATACACTTCTTGTGATAGCACAGCCCCCACAGCAATCTGCGAAGCAACTGTACACAGCACGAAACTCTTGGTGAAGTCCGGGTGACACATGAAAGGTTCGGCACAAAGACCATCCCGCAAAAACTCAAATGCCTCCTGGCAATCCGCCGTCCACTGAAAAGGGACATCCTTTCCCGTCAGATGGTTGAGGGGGGAAGCACGCTGGGCAAAACTCCTCACAAACCTCCTATAATTAGAGCAGAGACCCAGAAAAGCACGCACCTCTGTAGCGGACCGTGGAACTGGCCAAGTCTTCACCTTATCTGTGTTACGGGGGTCAGGACGAAGCCCCCCGGCGGAGATGACGTGACCAAGGAATACCACGTGATCACGGGTGAGATGGCACTTCCTGGCGATCAATCTAAGCCCAGCTGCCCCAATCCGAATGAAGACCTCCTCCAAAGCAGACATGTGGGCCTCAAACGAACTACTGTAAATCAGTATATCGTCAAGATACACCATGTAGATGTGCCATGGCAGCCCCCTTAACACCAGCTCCATAACCCTCTGGAAGGTAGCGGGTGCATTGGTCAGACCCATAGGCATGGATTTGAACTGGTATAGACCCTGGCCAGTGGTGAATGCTGTCTTTTCGCGGTCCTCCTCAGCCACTTCCACCTGCCAGTAACCGTCAGAAAAATCCCAGGTGCTGAACCAGGAGGCCCCCGCCAATGCGTCCAATGTGTCATCCACCCGTGGCAGTGGATGAGAATCCTTTATTGTCACAGAGTTGAGTCCCTTGTAATCCACGCAGAATCGCCATGTGTTGTTCTTTTTCCTGACGAGGACCACTGGGGCGGACCACGGGCTACAACTCTCTTCAATTATGTCATCCTCCAACAGGCGCTGAACCTGTCTGCCTATCTCCTTCCGTTTTTCTGGCGAAGTACAGTAGGCCCGACACTTGACCGGGGAATGATCACCTGTCTGTATGCGGTGTGTGATCAGAACGGTGTTTCCTGTTCTGCCCTTCCCAGAGTCGAACACCCCTTGGTGTTTCCCCATCAAGGCCTGCAGCTGCAGTCTCTGTTCAGCAGACAACGGGAAACCAGCCACTTCCGGCAGAGGGGTAGCCCCCTGCTGAGAGGGGAAAACCTCAGAGGGGGTGAGTAGCTCACAGTCCTTAACATGGTGGAACACACCTAAATGGGAGCCGGAGTGCAGCTTTAACTCCTTCTCTGTCAGGTTGAGCAGCCTGGCCATAGTGCATCCATTCTTCACAGGTGCAACTGTACGTACAATCACAAGTCCCACGTTATCACGCACCTCAGGCTCCAGGTAGCCTAAGAAAGAGTCAATTGGCAGACCAGCAGTACGGGGAATATCCACATTAACTGGAACAATCATTTCACTGAAAGGGGGAATAATAGCATCAACAGACATAGAGATGTTACAACATTCTGGTATGAAATCTGTGGCATGCATGAGAGGAATATCAACATCCCCCAGGTGAAGCAGACCCCGACCAACATCCATAACAGCTCGAGCCTGCAACATGAAATCAAACCCCAGCAGAATAGCTTGTGTTGCCCCTCGCACTACATGTACAGCCTGCTCCCAATGTTTGCCCCCCAACTGTATGGGAAGAGTCACAGTACCCAGAGTGTCCAACTATTGACCATTCACTGTGCGTGAAAAAGTGTACTGGGTATTTAGCACACGTTTACGTAAGGCAGACATGGACATTCTGAAGTCAACCTTGCTATTAGTAGCTGAACTGTCAATACCCCAAAACATATTCTTAGATATAAATACCAAATTTTGAGTTATTTAGGCACAATTAACATTTATAGTTTCACGTCTTGTTACATAAGAATAGATCATTTTGTTAAGTGTTATTATGGGAGAATTACTATTCTTGTGGTACTACTGTCTGATTAGGCCCATATTGAGCAGAGCATATTAAGACAAAAACTCATGTACAACAACTTCCTTACTTGCAATAAATAATTACTAATTAGAGGGATATTGAGGAAAAACTCTCAACTAATGGCCTTTTACTTGTAGAATATGGTCATGCAGAATAGGGCATTAATAAGTGTTTTATAATGACTAATAAAGACCCAATATACTGCTAATATGCATGCTAATTAACAACTAGTTGATGGTTAATTTGTGTACCTTAATATAAAGTGTTACCAATGGTTTTAGTAAATATCTACTCTTTGCCCTTAGATATTTACTGAAGCCTACAAATAAAGAGAGTAATTTAGGCCCTTTAAATACAGTGGAGGAAGTAAGTATATGATCGCCTGCAGATTTTGTATGTTTACCCACTTACAAATAAATGAACAGTCTATCATTTAAATGGTAGGTTTATATAAACAGTGAGAATAAGAGTATCAAAAATAAAATCCAGAAATTGACATTATATAAAAGATACACATTTGCATTTAACTGTAGGAAATAAGTATTTGATCCCCTTGCAACAAACAAGGATTCTGGCTCCCACCGACCGGTTAAATAAGTAATCTTCCTTTAAAAGTACTCTCTAATATCAACTTGTTACCTGTTTAAAAGACACCTGTCCACAGAATCAATCAAACAGATTCCAACCTCTCCACCATGGACGACACCAAAGAGCTGTCTAAGGACCTCAGGGTGAGATCGTAGACCTGCTCAAGGCTGGGATCGGCTACAAGACCATCAGAAAGCAGCTTGGTGAGAAGGAGACCACTGTTGGTGCCATTATTCAGAAGAATAATGTGTGTGTTTTTAAATGGAAGTAACACAAAATGAGCATTAATCCGCCTCGGTCTGGGGCTCCATACAAGATATGGCCCGTGGGGTATTGATGATCCTGAGAAAGGTGAGGGATCAGCCAAGAACTACACATGAGGAACTTGTTAATGATCTCAAGGCAGCATGGGACCACAGCCACCAAGAAAACTATTGGTAACACACAGAAGGGATAATGGCCCCTCTGAAGTTTGACAATGAACATCTGAATGATTCAGAAAAGGCTTGGGAGAAGAGGATGAGGTCAGATGAGACAAAAATGTGGATCTTTGGCATCAACTCGACACGTTGTGTTAGGAGGAAGAGAGATGCTGACTATAACCCCAGAACACCATCCGTCAAGCATGGAGGTGGAAACATTATGCTCTAGAGTGTTTCTTTGCTAAGGGGACAGGAGGACTTCCTGCATCGAGGAGAGGATGGACGGGGCCAATGTCCCGTAAAATCTTGGCCCATAGCCTCCTTCCCTCAGCCAGGACACTGAAAATGGGTCATGGGTGGGTCTTTCAGCACGACACTACATCTTAACATACGGCCAAGAGCCGCGTTCACACCAAGTACGTTGCCGTACTTAGTGCCGGCACTCCTACCCCACTATTACCCCATGGCACTTAGTACAGATCACATTCACACCGGAATAAGTTCCCTGAGGGAAGATTACGCAAATGAGCCGCTGACGTCACTTCGTCTTCTTCTGCTTTCGGTTTACTGGCAGGTCGCAAACCACTTCACGGTGTATACTGCCACCTGAAGCCCCCGGCCAGAAGTCCCCCAGAGTTGGGGACTGGTGGGAGTCCCAGCAGCTTCTACTGAAGCACATTGAAGCAAATTGAGGTGATGGAGGGGCCTAGCCAGTCTCCAGACCTTAATCCAATAGAAAATCTGTGGAGGGAGCTGAAGCTTCCAGATGCCAAGCATCAGCCTCAAAACCTGAGGGATTTGGAGAGGATCTTCAGAGAGAAGTGGACCACAATCCTTCCTGAGATGTTCACAAACCCAGAGACCAACTACAAGAAGCATCTGACCTCTGTGTGTCCAACAAGGGTTTCTCCACCAAGAACTAACACATGTTCTGCAAGGGGATCAAATACGTATTTCCCTCAGTTAAATGCAAATCAATGTTTATCTTTTATATAATGTCAATTTCTGGATTTTCCTTTAGATATTCTTACTCTCACTGTTTATATAAACCTACCATTAAAATAGCTGCCCTGGGGCCAAAACCGCGGCCAAAAGATGCATGATCCAAAAAGTGTCGTGCAATGACTCTGCTTATATGGCATCGAGAGCTTCCAAATTGCTTTATTTTGAATGGGCGGTGAATTTGAACTGTACAGATTGTCCATCCTGGGACACTTATGCATTGCTAAATAAATTGAGTAGGTTAACATATTGGCCCTCAAGCAATATCTTTCATATTTACAAAACTTATTCAAAAGTGGGATGGGGTGTCGGGCACATAATTGCAGCCTCCTTGGCGTGAGCATGCAGGACTTGTGACCTTGTACATTTAAAATACACGGTGTGTTTGAAATGTACAAGGTCACATCTCCACGATGCCCTGGGCAACATACATGTGACAATCACTACATGACCTGTGGTATTTGAAATGTACAAGGATGCCAAGGGCTACATGAACGTCACTTTGAATTAGTAATCTGTGAGGCCACTGTTCTCAGTATACCAACTCTCATGCAAATCGGAGCAACTTTATTTTTGACCTGTTGTTATTTTTGACCTGTTTTTCAGTCAGTGATGAGTTTGCAAAGGTCTAAAAATCACAGGTTGTCCAATCATCTCCAACATCGACACTCAATCCAGAGGTTACATGTCACAGTTCAAGGATCAGCTTCCTGGCCCATTGCAATCTTGAAATATGGCCCTGAACAGTTTCTTCTCCTCTGCTACCGGCCTCATCAACAAGGCCCGGCCCCCCACTGCCACTTTACCCCAGCCACATGGAAGACTCTATGCATTACATTAATGCACACAATGTCTGTTTTTTTTAATACTGCACATATTTTATTCCATTGTATTTCTAAATAAAATAATAAATTGCTCTTTTTGTCATTTCACAGTACAGGTACTATGTAACAAATGTGTTCCTCTGCATTTGACCCATCCTAGTGTTAGGAGCAGTGTGCTGCCATCATGTCCGGCCCCCGAGGAGCAGTATAGGAAACGGTGCCTTGCTCATGGACACCTCGGTAGCACTTGGTCTTGCCGGGACTCGAACTGGTGACCTTCCAGTTGCCAAGCCGAGTCCCTATCGACTTCGCCAACATTGCCAAGCTCAGGGGCTTTCTATCCAATGCAGAACTGGAGATGGCTATCCATGCCTTTATTTCATCCCGGCTTGATTACTCTAATGTTCTGTTCTCCTGCCTCAACAAAAACATCAATAAACCGGCTACAACAGGTCCAAAATGCAGCAGCCAGATTACTCACTCTGTCCAAAAAAAACATGCCACGTCACACCGATCCTTTCTGCCCTGCACTGGCTCCCTGTCCATCTCAGAACCCAATGTAAGGTATTGGTTTACACATAGGCCATGGCCAAGCCCCCGCCTACATTAACGACCTTATTCACTCTCACAGGACAACCCGGGCCCTGAGTTCCTCCAAGCAAGGCCTTAAGGGTCCCCGAAACAGGCTAAAAACGAAGGGGGACCGTGCCCTTGAGGCGGTGGCCCCTATGGAATGAACTCCCCCAGAAACTGAGAGCCTCTGTCTCAGTGGAGGTTTTTAAGGGGCAGATAAAGACTCACCTTTTCCGACAGGCTTTTGGATCGTCGGAGGAGGTGAGTTTGTTGCTGTCTTTCATTGGTGTTTTATCCTATCTTTTACTTGCTGTGTTTTATGCCTTTTATTACAAACAAAAACATTTTTCCCAATGTTTAAAATATGTCATACCAGTCCCATGTTTATATATTAATAATAATCTAATTATTCAATATTTTAACACTGTTAGTTTTTTCCCCACAGTGGGCAGTGAAATTATGTTTAAAAGAAAAACTACAATCCCATGATGCATTGCGGCGGTCCGTTTCTAGCTTCCGGTCCTCAGAAGCTACACGTTGCTAACAGACGTTGATGCTGATTTCATACCGAATGTAATGTGTTTAAGAGACTTTTAAAACACATACAAACAGTTAGTTTATCCTTGGAGGGTGATTTATCCGTGCTTTCATCCATTAAACCGTATTTTTGTTGCCGTTCTTTGTTCGTAGCTTTTTATACCACGGACCACTATTGCGGTAAGCATGTTGTAACTTCCGGTTGTTGTCATCGCCGGGTATCCCGTGTGCCTGTTCTGTTGCTGATAGCTTATTATCTTAATTTAATCGATCGTTTTAAAACTCTTGATCACGGCAACTGCCTGACGTTGTAATCACACGTTACTATAGCTTAAGCACTCACAACTCTCCTTCTCTTAGCGACTGTAACTCCACAGTTGCCTACACTCTTTTCGGGTTTGCTAACGATAGCTACTTTAGCTTGATAGCTAGCCATGGCTCTTTCCCCACCCTCGGGTGCTATTTCCTGCTCTAACTGTCTCATGTTTGGTTACTTCCCTGCCTCCTTTACTGGTACCGGTACATGTGTTAAATGTAGTATAGTTGTTAGGTTGGAGGCGGGAATCATAGCCATAGAAGCCCAGCTCCGCATCTTAGAAACTAACTCAGCTACAGTAAAGCCCATGTTAGCCGGTGCGGACCGGCAAAAGGTAGCTCCTATTAGCCGTCCCTCGGCAACTCCCGAGCAGCAGGGAGACTGGGTGACTGTTCAGAAGGGGCATAACGCGAAACCCGCAGGTCCCCACCAACCCGTTCACGTATCTAACAGATATTCCCCACTCAGCGAGACACCCGCTGAGAAGCCAACTCTGGTTATTGGTAGCTCTATTATGAGACACGTGAAATTAGAGACCGAAGCCTCCACAGTCACATGCATTCCGGGGCCAGAGCGGGCGACGTTGAGGCGCATCTTAAACTGCTGGCTAAAAATAAACGTAAATACAGTAGGATTGTTATTCACGTCGGTGGTAATGATGTTCGTATACGCCGATCAGAATGTACCAAACTTAATGTGGAGTCGGTGTGTAGTTATGCTAACACAATGTCGGACACCGTAATCTTCTCTGGTCCCCTCCCCAATCTGATCAATGACGACATGTATAGCCGCATGTCATCATTTCAGCGCTGGTTGTCTTGGTGGTGCCCAGCAAACAATGTGGGCTTCGTAAATAATTGGACAGCCTTCTGGGGAAAACCTGGTCTGATTAAGAGAGACGGCATTCATCCTACTTTGGAAGGTGCAAATCTCATTTCGGCAAACATTTCAGGGCTTTGTGGACTTAATCCATGACAAACTGGAGTTGAGACCAGGAGGCGGAGTCGCAGTCTTACACGCTTCTCTGCGCTCTCTCCTAGGCAGTCATCCATAGGAATCCCGAACCCAATAACATACCCAATATTAGCGGTGTGTGTGTCTGCCCAAGGACAAGTTAAGGTAAAACCTAATAGAGGTGTCATACATAATAACCTAATAAAAGTAAATGTAACAACTACTACAGTGCAACAAAACAGGAATATTAAATGTGGTCTCTTAAACATAAGATCTCTAGCATCTAAAGCAATATTGGTAAATGATTTAATATCAGATTATAATATTGATATATGCTGTCTCACTGAAACTTGGTTGAAACATGAAGAATATGTCAGCATAAATGAGGCCACTCCACCCAGCCATATCAATACTCATATTGCCCGAGGCACGGGCCGAGGAGGTGGAGTTGCAGCAATCTTTGACTCAAGTTTGCTTATCAATACTAAACCAAAATTAAATGATACCTCCTTTGAAAGTCTCGTTTTTAGTCTTACGCATCCGACCTGGAAAACTTTGCAGCCAATCTTATTTGTTACAGTGTACCGTGCACCAGGTCCTTATTCAGAATTCCTATCTGAATTCTCTGAGTTTTTATCAACTTTGGTTCTTAAAACAGATAAAGTAATTATCGTAGGTCACTTTAATATTCATGTTGACGATGATAAAATAGCCTTACTGTTGCATTTAACTCTATATTAGATTCTGTTGGTTTTTGTCAGAGTATAAATAAACCAACCCACTGCTATAATCACACTCTCGACCTTGTTCTGACTTATGGTATTGAAATTGAGCAACTATTAGTCGAACCGCATAATCCTGCTTTATCCGACCATTTCTTAGTAACTTTTGAAGTACTGTTACGAGACTACAAAGCATTAGCCAAAAGCTCCTGCAGCAGAAACCTATCTGTTAGTGCTATAGCCAAATTTAAGGAAGAGATTCCACCAATACTTAACTCGATAGCATGTCTGCATGTAAGGGAGGAAACTTATACAAAATGTACACCACCCCAAATTGATCATGTTGTTGATAGTGCTACAGATGCGCTGCGAATAAAATTAGACTCTGTTGCTCCTTTGAAAAAGAAGAAAAGAAAACAACATAGATTAGCTCCATGGCATAATGCCGAAACCCGCAAAATAAAGCAAAAGTCGAGACAACTTGAAAGGATATGGCGTTCCACTAAACTTGAAGAATCTCGTTTAATTTGGCATATTACTCTCAATGAATATAAGAAAGCACTGCGTAAAGCGAGAGCAGCCTACTACTCTTCATTAATAGATGAGAATAAGAATAATGCAAGATTTCTTTTCAGCACTGTAGCCAGGCTGACAGAGAGCCACAGCTCGATTGAGCCTTCTATTCCCATAGCACTCAGTAGTAATGATTTTATGTGCTTTTTTAACGATAAAATTGTTACTCTTAGAAACAACATTAATGACCTCTTGCCTTTGACCAGTATAGTGTTATCAACAGCTCCCGGAAACGTAAGTTGTAATATTACACTAGATAGTAAACTAGAATGCTTTTCAGCCATAAACCTTGAACAATTAAATTCAATGATTCTCTCTTCTAAACCATCAACGTGTATGTTAGACCCAATTCCAACTAAGGAAGGAAGTTTTTCCATTAATTAGCACTTCTTTATTAAATATTATGAATATGTCTTTATTATCAGTGTAGGAGCCAAAACGTTGATTTATTATTTGTATTATTTAATCATTTAATGTATGTAATGGAGTATAATTGATTGGTGTCAAGTGATCATGATCCGCAGCCACGGCTGGGCGGAGCGGCTGATTGGTGCTGCGATTGCCTCAGCTGGTTAAAAGAGTCCTGCTGATGATACTCTGTGTTCTAGTTTGGTTGTGAAGCCACACGGTTTTTTTGACCGCTGCATTGCACTGCAGAGAAGGATAACTTGGAAATAAATATACCAAAAGAAAGGTGACTGAGTGATGTGTGAGCGCGTCGGCCAGGCGCTAAAACCAAAGAACAAAAGGAGCTTAAGAAAGGTGGAAAGAAGGCTCTTTTAATCGTCAAAAAACCCAGCTTGATGAGCGCTGGTCCGTGGAAACGTATGTTTTGAAAACAAGAACTCATAACAGCGTGTCAAATACTCGCCTTCGTTTTACTACGGATTCTACTTCCTAGAACGACGGTGTTGTGAAACGTGAATGACTGAAGGCAACAATCACTCCTCCCCCAACTACATCTGTAACGCGTCACTGCTGTGGAGCGTTCAAAGACTGTTGGAAACGTCTCAACTCAAGGCAAGACAATGAAAGTCCACAAACAATGAAGTAAAATTCAAAAGGAATAAACGTGTTGTCTTGAACAAAAATGGCAGACTTGGAAAGCTTGGAAAGTGACATTGACTGTGTGTATATGGAAAGGCTCAAACGACTGAAATCATCAAGGAGTGCAAAATTGGGTGCATTGACAAGGAAAATAAATGAAATCAGACAATTAATGGAAAATGTCTGCAATGTGGAACTGGTTAAGTCGAAAAGGGAAAGTGATTTTACACAACTACACAAAGAAATGGAACAGTTAAATGATTCTGTTCAAGCTTTAATGTCCACTGAGGAGGAGAAAGAAATGGATCAGGATGAATGGTATAACCCCAAAGCAGCTGCCTTGGAAGAGTTTAATCAGGAGGTCTTAAACTGGATCGCTGATGCTCCTGTGTCCAATGTTGTCCAGACAAAAATAAAGGGACATACGAGTGTTGCACCTCGGGACAGTATTTCAAACGTAAAGAGTGTTCATTCACAAAGTTCAAGGAGATCCTCTCGGTCTTCTATCACATCTGCTAAAATAAAGTTGGAAATAGAAATGCAGAATTGTTAGCACGAGCTGCTAGGCTGACTCAGAAGCAAGCACTGGAAAGGGAGGAAGCCGGTTTGAAGGCAAGAAAGGAACAGCTGGAACTTGAAACCGATATTGCAGCAAACACTGCAAAATTAAATGTAATCAAAGGAATGGAGGATTGTCATGCAGGCACGTACCAAGCAGGAGACAGAATGAATGAATATTTGGATCACTCACTGTTTGTGAGTACAGCATTAGAGCAAGAAAATGCTCATTTGAATGCTAACAAGCATACACCAAACATCAATAAAACTGCAAATGCCATTAATAGTGAAACACAATTCATACCACAACGTCCTGAAAGTTCAACTTCATCCAGCACGTCTTCTAGCAAGGGAGAGGGCAATATGAATAACTTAATAAGCATCATGGAAAAACAGACCATAATAACAGAAACAATGGTAAAGCAGCAGAAACTTTCTTCATTACCCCCGCTCAGCATTCCTACCTTCAACGGAAACCCTTTGGACTATCGGTCCTTCATAAGAGCATTTGAGCATGGTATTGAAGAGAAAACAGAAATCAGTAAGGACAGGCTTTACTTCTTGGAGCAATGCACTATTGGCCAACCAAGAGAGCTTGTGCGCAGTTGCCAATATATGCAATCTGACAAAGGATACACAGAAGCAAAAAGGTTGTTGAAGCATCATTATGGAGATGAATATCTTATCGCGACAGCCTACATCGACAAGGCTCTCAATTGGCCATCTATTAAACCTGAGGATCCACAAGCTTTAAAAACCTTTGCTGTGTTTCTGAATGGATGTCTCAATACAATGGATAGTGTGGAATACATGGAGGAAATGGATCACCCAATCAACATGCGAGCTGTTCTTTCTAAACTCCCATATAAGCTTAGAGAAAACTGGAGAGCTAAAGCTTGTAACATACAAGATGGAAACAACAGAAGAGTTAAGTTTGAAGATCTAGTGAAGTTTGTCGACCATCATGCTAGAATCCTTTCTCATCCAGTGTTCAGAAACTTAAAGGAAATTCCAAATACATCAGCAAAGACAAGCTACACATTCGTTCCTGCTACTCCCAGCGCAAGGTTCAAACCGAGATCTCCAGAGTTATATAAAAGTGGTTTTGCCACTAGTGTATCCCCATTACCTCAGAAAGAAAACTGTAACCGACACAGTGACACATCCCAATCAAACCGATGCATCTACTGTAAAGGAGAACACCATCTTTCTGCTTGCAATCAGATTCTCAAAAACACCCACAAAGAGAAGTTGGAATTCCTCAGAAGCAAAGGACTTTGCTTTGGATGTTTAGAAAAGGGCCACATGAGTAAAGGATGCAAACAAAGACATACCTGCAAAGAGTGCAATCTCACACACCCCACTCTGTTGCATTTCAGTAATATCGAGTCGGGCAAAGGAAAGGTAAAGACTGTTGCAAATGCTTTAGTGGATATGGATAAAGATGATTCACGGGAGGAGGATATTGGGGCCGGTGAGCCTGAAGGCACCCTGGCTATCGTTCCTGTGAAGGTGAAAACAAAACAGGGTAATACCATCATAACAACATACGCCTTTCTGGACCCAGGTAATACGGCTACCTTTTGCACAGAGTCCATTCTACAGCAGCTTCAAGTGACTGGACGCAACACAAAGATACTCTTACGAACAATGAATAAAGAGGAGTCAGTTAAAACATCTGTTGCATGTGACCTTGAAATATGTGGTCTAGAAAGTAACCAGTATGTAGCACTTCCACCTGTTTATTCACAAAACAAAATACCAGTACGAAAGGCAAATATTCCCTCTCAGGAGGATGTGGGACAATGGGAATACCTGAAAGAGGTCAATATACCACAAATTGATGCAGAGGTTGGCTTGCTAATTGGGTGCAACGTGCCAAAAGCTCTAGAGCCATGCAAAGTCATAAACAGCCAAGGGAATGGCCCGTACGCTGTTAAGACCATTTTAGGTTGGACAATAAATGGACCTCTAGGAAGGTCAGATACGACTCGTTGGATTAAGCCAGTCGTTACAGCAAACAGAATTTCTGTTGTGGAAATCGAGGAATTGTTGAAGCAGCAAGTGAAGCTGGACTTTCCAGAACATCAACACAAGGAGCGTCTGGAAATGTCAAGAGAGGATCACAAGTTCATGGAAAGTGTCTCTAATTCTGTCAAGTTAGTAGACGGACACTACAGTATTGGACTGCCATTAAAGGAAAAAGGACTTGATTTTCCCAATAATAGACGTGTTGCTGAACAAAGAGCTTTGAACCTAAAAAGAAAATTCCAACAAAACAACAAATTCTACAAGGAGTACAAAGAGTTCATGGCGGATGTTGTTGATAAAGGTTTTGCCATCAGAATGACACCTGAACAAAAAGACAAGGCAAATCAAAGCAAAAGGAGCTGGTATATTCCACACCACGGCGTGTACCATCCAAAAAAGCGTAAACTGAGGGTGGTTTTTGATTGCGGTGCAACTTACCAGGGCACATCTCTGAATGCACGTCTTCTCCAAGGCCCAGATTTAACCAATAGTCTTATTGGTGTCCTTACAAGATTCCGGCAGAAGAACATTGCATTCATGGCAGATATTGAAGCCAAGTTCCATCAGGTCAAGGTGCCAGAGGAAGACTCAGATCTTCTCACATTCTTGTGGTGGCCCGATGGAGATCTCAGTAGTGAACCAAATGGTTGTACACATCTTTGGAGCAACATCCTCGCCTAGTTGTGCCAACTTTGCCCTACAACAGTGTGCAAGAGACAATGTGGATGACTTTAGCCCAGAGGCTGTCTCTTCGATGCTAAGAAATTTTTATGTGGACGATTGCCTAAAATCAATGGAAGACGAGAGGAAGGCAGTGATAATCGCTCACGAACTTAAAACCCTGTGCAGTAAGGGTGGTTTCAAGTTAAACAAATGGGTAAGCAACAGCAGAGCTCTACTACAAACAATACCAGAGGAAAGTAGATCAAAGGAAATCAAGGATCTGGATCTGGATAAAAGTACCCTACCTGTTGAAAGAGCTCTCGGAGTTCAGTGGTGCACGGAAATGTTCCACAATCATTCAAAGTAGCAGTGATAAAACCGCTTCTTAAAAAGCACAACCTCGATCCAGAGGTTTTAGCCAATTATAGACCTATTTCCAATCTTCCGTTCCTCTCAAAAATTCTTGAGAAAGCGGTCGCAAAACAGCTGTGTGATTACTTAAAAAACAATGATTTATTTGAAGATTTTCAGTCTGGCTTTAGAACACATCATAGCACAGAGACAGCTCTGGTTAAAGTCACAAATGACATTCTAATAGCCTCTGACAAGGGACGTGTCTCTATTCTTGTTTTGCTCGATCTCAGTGCTGCATTTGATACTATCGACCATGATATCTTATTGCAAAGACTAGAGCACTTAGTTGGCATACAGGGAACTGCTTTAGGCTGGTTTAGGTCCTATCTATCTGAACGCTCTGTTTGTACGTGTCAATGATGAATCTTCCACGCAAACCAAAGTTAGCCATGGAGTGCCACAGGGCTCAGTGCTCGGACCTATTTTGTTCACATTATATATGCTTCCGTTAGGCAATATTATAAGGAATCATTCTGTACATTTTCATTGTTATGCGGATGATACTCAACTATATTTATCAATCAAGCCTGATTAAATTAATCATCTAAATAAAATTCAAGACTGCCTTAAGGACTTAAAAACGTGGATGACCTTAAACTTTTTGATGTTAAACACGACCAAAACTGAAGTTATTGTACTTGGCCCGAAGAATCTACGAAACAAATTATCTAAGGATATACTAACTATGGATGGCATTAATTTGGCCTCCAGTGAGACTGTAAGGAATCTTGGTGTTATAATTGATCAGGATTTATCCTTTAACGCCCACATAAAATCAATTTCAAGGACCGCCTACTTCCATCAACGTAACATTGCAAAAATCAGGCATATCTTGCCTCAAAACGATGCAGAGAAACTAGTCCATGCATTTGTTACTTCAAGGCTGGATTATTGTAACTCTTTATTATCAGGGTGTACCAAGAAGTCAGTCAAGTCGCTTCAGCTGATTCAAAATGCTGCAGCTCGTGTACTAACCAGAGTTAGGAAAAGAGACCACATTACTCCTGTTCTGGCTGCCTTACACTGGCTCCCTATAGAACACAGGATATAATTTAAAATTATTCTTCTCGCCTACAAAGCCCTTAATGGGCAGGCGACATCTTACCTTAAAGAACTCATTATACCCTACTGTCCTACTAGGGCATTGCGTTCCAAGAATGCAGGGTTGTTGGTTGTTCCTAGAGTCTCTAAAAGTACAATGGGAGCCAGAGCCTTTTCTTATCAAGCTCCACATTTGTGGAATCAGCTTCCAGTTTGTGTTCGGGCGACAGACACCCTATCCGTTTTTAAGAGTGCGCTTAAGACCTTCCTTTTTGATAAAGCTTATAGTTAGGGCTGATTAGATTCAGCCCCTAGTTTTGCTGATATAGGCTTAGTTTGTCGGGGGACATCTTACTTCTTCCTTCTCTCTGTCTATACCTGTGTACTCTCATGTTCCGATTAACCCAGCTTCCCCAAATGTCTTTCTTTTTGGTGTCTATATACGCCGGGATCCGGAGTCATGGATGATCCTGTGCTCCTCTGTCCTGGATCGCAAGCCCTGGATCTTGAGTTGTGGCTGTGGTCCTGGATCATAGGTCCTGGATGGATATCCTCGTGGATTAATCTTCCTATTATACACACACATGCATTTCCAAACATTTGGACTACCTATGTTGCAAATGTATTATCTTTTCAATTTACACACGGCATCTATTGCACGTCTGTCCGTCCTGGGAGAGGGATCCCTCCTCTGTTGCTCTCCCTGAGGTTTCTCCCATTTTCCCTTTAAACTGTGGGTTTTCTCCGGAAGTTTTTCCTTGTACGATGTGAGGGTCTAAGGACAGAGGGTGTCGTATTATCATACTGATATTTTGTACAAACTGTAAAGTCCACTGAGACAAATGTAACATTTGTGATATATAAATAAACATTGATTGATTGATCGTAAAGGCATTAACCCCGGGAATAGTGGATAGGAAAAGACGATAGGAACTGATTTTTGGACAATTTCACTGCAACCCAGAACAGACTGCTAACTCAACAGGAACTATCAAAAACATCCCTATAGAAGTTTAAAGTCACAACATTTGATCAACCAAACAGATTATTGGAGAAATTACTCTGCAGATTAATGAACAGTGAAACTAAATTCCTTCAATGCATATTAACGAGGCTAGCAGTTGAGATATAAATCCATGGTTTAAACACAGCATAGTAAAACTTTTCATACAGCACGTGCAGCTCAAAGTGCTTTACAAAATGGCGACACATCACAAGTTAAAAATAAACAACAAGAAAGTCCCCTCAGATGTTAAGACCTTTAAAGACACATGCAGCAAAATATAACATTGTAACAGGTTAGGATACACAAGGAGGTAAAATATATGATAATAACGAAAGAAATGATTTATCTCGGAAAGATAAGACTAAAAAAAAGTGAATATATGCAACAATATGAAACCCTATAAAATAAAGTGAGCATATAGGTACAACAGAAATAAAAACATCATAATTCTAATAAAGGTTAAACGATTAAAATATAAAGAAACCAACGTAAAAATAAATGTTGGTATTGAAACTGTTAAATAACTAATATAAGATAAAACCCTTCCTATATCATAAATGAAATATAAAAGTAGGTAAATAATAAAGACTGAAAGACCATTTAAAGTGGGGGGTTGCTAATAAAAAGCTAATTTAAAGAGATTTTAAAATGTACACTGAGCCTCTGATATTTCCTGGTGTTCCACAGTTTGGGAGCGTAGTGGATAAAAGCCTCACCCATTTTATTTTGGGGAATTTAGGGATATTTAAAAAGCCGAGGAGGACCTCAGGGCTTGTCCTGGCACATGAAACGAGATTGACTGAATTGAAGTCTGTTAGTCAGACTTCAATTCAGAAAGACTCTTAAAATATAACTACAGCTCTCAGGACACCAGGAGGAAACAGCTAGCTTGGCTCTCAGTTGTTCAAAACTATGCAGAATGGCTAATGGACTTTAACATGTTAAGCCCTGAGCCTGTTTTTCAGGTCTTACTTACAGTGAAAACTACCCTTGGATGATGGTAAGGTAGACTAAAAGCTTTAGGAATCCAAATTACAATAAGTACCCTGTATCAAGATTGATGCAAAACAAGTGACATTTTACCTTTTTAGAAAGGTTTAGCAACAAAAAAAACCACCTCTGAGGTGATTTGGTGGAAATGGCTGTTTTTACCGTTTCTCTGGAGCCCATAAGTCGATTTTGGTGATTGACATATCTTTTTGACCGTTAGAGCCAATAGAATCGAAGAAGGATTTCCACATATACACACACACAGACGTTACCATTGAGAAATTAAAGCTATGCGCACACAGTTTTGCATGAGCGAACCTATCTCTCGCTCCGATATCTGGAAACGGAAAAGCAGGTTTATTGCTTATGGATTATCAGGAATAATTTCAACAGACACATTGGATTAATCTATGGATTAACCTCCAGACACATTGGATTAACCTTCAGCAACGTTTTTATCGTTTTAATGCCATTGAAGACCACTTTTGACCACACAGCGACAAAGGTAAGCCATTTTGCCGTTTTTAGCTACCTAGCGCCACATGTTTTGATGTCTGTTCTTGTTAATATCTTCGATAGTTCTTATCATAGAGTGATGATGTATGTACCTATCGATTCTGTGCCATCTCACGATGCTAGTCAATATGTTAGATGTGCAGTTAAGATAAGTAATATGGGTGTTATGAGTGAGTTTCTGTGGAGTAATGCGTTTTTTTCCCCGCTCGTGGCTAATTCATATGCTCAGCGCTAGCTTTGTAGGTTTAAAAAAAAAAAAAAGAAGAAAAAAAAAGATCAGTTAGCTGAGTTTCTTCCCGTTACATGGATATAAGACATTCATAGTTTATTGAATATTAAGATGCCCTCAGACGCTGTTTCCTGCAGATGATGTGTTTTTAAGGTGAATACTTTGAGAAAACGTTTTCCCACACTCTTAAAATCACTATGGTTTCTCTCCTGTGTGAACACGGTGATGGATTGCAGGGGTAGACATTAAGGGTAAAAAGCAACTGGCCCTCCGGGCCGGTGGAATTGTATTATCACTGGCCCCACCATTGTAACCACTGGCCCGGAGCATTCGTCCAAAAAAAAATAATCGATTAATAATGAAGAAAATTAACACATTTGTTGCAATAGTAATTTATGCACTAACTACATTACTACAACATTTGAACAATCAGTTCTTCCTCATTTTCCTCAATTGTTCATATTTGGTTTATTAAAATAATGATATTGTGGTCATTGTTAAAAAGATTCTGCTATTATTATGAGTATTATTATTTATTTCATGCACTTTCTGCCTTCCTGTCATTAGGAGTTAGAAATGTAATGGCTATAGATTAGATTCTTCATTATCCTAAACTGCTGGGACATTTCCTTAAAGCCAATACCTTTATATTGTCTACTCTTCACTTACTGTCAGCATAGGTCGGCATTGATGTACAGAGCCGACAGAAGACCTTGTTTGTATTGGCATCATATTGAGAGATGCAGCCAGTGACGCATCCTGAAACCAGGAAGTAAGCTGCTAGTTCTCTCGACAAAAAGTAATGGGATTTCTCCACAGGGTTTTGGAAAATAGCTGGAAATAAGGTCTGTGGAAAACAAACCTGTTTGATGAATGCACGTTTTGTTCAGCCGGATAATCTCCACATGTCTACCCTACTTTTATAATTTTCGAATCATAAATCTAACCGATAGATTATAAAAGGGTTTTAGGACGCGTCACTACACCACTAGAAGCCAACTCCATCGATCAAGCTGGCGGAAACTTTCTCTCCCTCTTCTTCTCCTCTCCCTGTCACTCTCCTTTAACTCCTCCGGTGACTTTCTTTTATTTGAAGATCGTTTTTTGCCCGGCGCTTGGCCGGCTACCGCTGGTATTAAAAACATTTTGGCGAATGGTAAGGTGGCGCGATAGTCTGTAGTGAAGTATATCAATACCACAGGAAACATTTTTTTTTAAACAATATTTTTAGTGGCCCGAGCGGGCAAGTGGAAAATACGTTATAGTGACCCGGGGTGTCTAAATAGTGCTTCCGGGCCAGCGGGCCATTTATAATGTCGAGCCCTGGATTGTGAGTTTACTTGATGTCCTGAACGTTTTTCCCACACTCTTCCCAGCTGTACTTTTTTCTCCAGTGTGAATACGTTGATGTTTTTTGAGAGCACTTGATGAAATGAACGGTTTCCCACAATCTTCACAGCTGTACGGTTTCTCTCCAGTATGAATACGTTGATGTATTTTGAGATCACCTGATGTAGTGAACGTTTTCCCACAGTCTTCACACCAATACGGTTTTACTCCAGTGTGAATACGTTGATGTTTTTTGAGATCACTTGATGCAGTGAACATTTTCCCACACTCTTCACACCAGTACGGTTTTTCTCCAGTGTGAATACGTTGATGTATTTTGAGATAACTTGATGCAGTGAATGTTTTCCCACACTCTTCACAGCTGTATGGTTTTTCTCCAGTGTGAATACGGTGATGTGATTTGAGAGCACCTGATTGAGCAAACGTTTTCCCACAGTCTTCACAGCTGTACGGCTTATCTCCAGTGTGAATACGTTGATGTGATTTGAGAGCACCTGATTGAGCGAAAGTTTTCCCACAGTCTTCACAGCTGTACGGTTTTTCTCCAGTGTGAATACGTTGATGTTTTTTTAGATGACCTGATGTAGTGAAACTTGTCCCACAGTATTCACAGCTGTACGGTTTTTCTCCAGTATGAATAAGCAGGTGTCGCTTTAAATTTCCAGATATTGTAAAGGATTTGTCACATTGCTGACAGCTGTGACGTCTCTCTCTTCCTTTCGGTTTCTAGAACAGACGGACAAAGAAAGAGAGAAAGTAAAACTAAAAAGCATAAATACATATACAGTTAACACAATAAAAACTCACTTAATACAAACATTGAGTTAACGGAATACTACTTTTACTAGCTGTTGTGTTTATTATATTAGATACAGTAACAGCAACATTTTAACCACAGTAAATACAAAAGGTCGGGAATTCGAGTCACATAACTTGACTCGAGCCACATATTTTTGGACTTGAGACTTGCTTGACTAACATTGATAAAATCCTCGACTTGACTTTGACTTGGTATTCATGACTTGAGGCTCGACTTAGGCTCGAGACAGATGACTCGAAAGGACTTTACATTCTAAAAGAAAATATTTGCATTGTACGAAGCCCCTAAAAGGGCAATGAAAAAAAAATTTGCAGGAGAAAGTTACCGGTGCGCCAAGTAGGAAGTGGAATGCATAGGAGACAGACGTTTTGTTGCAGACTGTTATGTTTATTTGGGGAAATTGCAGTGCATACATTATTTGAGATATATTTCGAAGTCGGACTTCATTTTAGGGACATTTCTGCCAGGGGTGTAGAGCCATTTGTTTAAGCACCGGATCGGCAAAACAGGAGAGTGTGTGAACCAGTCTGCCCTGATCTATGAATTCATGTCTGTGACTCTCACAGTATCTGCTGCCCACAGCTGTTTTATAGAAGGAAAACCTCCTTCACTTCATGAAATCTTTGCAGCACCAGGAGGCAGTAATGTGTAACTCAGCAGAATCTGAGAAGAAAAGCACCAGCTGCAAATAACTGTGCCTTTTACTGTTTACTTCACTGTGTTTACCTTCATTAGAAGAAGATAAAGAGCGATTGCAGGCTGCAACATTTTAACAACACACACCCATTGCATCCTGTCACTGCACGTCTCAGTATGTTCCGTTCGTCTTCTGTTTTGTTTGGTCTAATTATTGTTTAAACGTTGTTGTATCTGTATGAAATGTCATTTTGAGAGACCATGCTTTTGATCCTGTGGATTACATTTGCCTTCTGCAGACCATGTCTGGCCATACAACTTTCCAAGAAACACCTGAGTGACGGCACAAGCAGGTATGGCAAGGAGCCCCGGCCTCTACAGCCGTGAGGCTATGCTGGAGCTACAATGCGATCGGCATCATACGAATACGTCAAGCCATCTGTGCTCTTCAATATTGGATGACATCCCTCGGGAGTCGCTTAGAAACACCAGGAAAAAGAGACGAGGAAGGAGGGGAGACGTTCAGAATCGCCTACGGCGGAGATTCAGCCGGCCACCAGTTCTATCCATCATTCTCACAAACCTGCGCTCATTGAGCAACAAAGTGGACACACTAAGGACATACACAAGGTACTGTCATGAATTTCGTGAGGCCTCTTTATTATGTTTCACGGAAAGTTGACTACAATCTACAATGCATGAATCTCTCTTTGAGGTAACCGGATTCACCCTTGTTCGAGCAGACAGTGATGCGAACTCGGGGAAAACCAGAGTAGGCGGCATTTGTGTGTATATTAACCTGTTAAGCTCCATTCCGCCGCGGGCGGGGGAGAAACCACAACATCTGCAAGCAACAGTGTCTGAGGGCTTCTTAAGATTTAATAAACTATCAATGTTTCATATCTATGTAACGGGAAGAAACTCAGCTAACTGATGTGATGGAACGTATGGTACTAATTAGCTTACTACAGTGTAAACCTAATGAAATGTAAACTGCTATATTCTGAAAATGTCATGTCAATGGTTTGACTGATTAGGTCAAATCCCTGGAGTGACCTTTGAATGTGTGAGTGATCAACAGATGTTTTTGCAAGGGGTTTTATGACACTACAGGAAGGATGAGGGGAAGGAAGTTAGGATAAGGCGTTATCTGTATCCCTTTTGCTCTGTATTGAGTGAAGGTTTTGCATACTGTGTCTGAGGGGTATCTGTATATCCCATTGTCTTGTATGGAGTGATGGTTTTGCATACTGTGCCAGAGGGGGTATCAGCTGGCCTCCCAGAATGTTGTTGTAATGTAAATCTGCTTTGATGTCCTCCTATAAAGAGAGCCTGTTTCACTCTGAACAGTACGTGCTCTTTTGGAGGAGACATCATACTTGCAAGTATAAAAGATCCTTATTGCTTTTAATACGAATATTGTGTTGCTGTACGTTTGTTACCTTACTGATTATTCTCTCTAGACCACAGCTGTTTAGAAAGCTGCTACAACACTGATGATATGAACCATTTTTAGCTAAACAAAACACAAGACTAACGCTGAGCCTCTAAATTAGCCCTGAGCGAAAAAATGCTAACGCCGTTAGCAAAGAACTCACGGCGTAAATGCAAATCCAACCCATCGATTAGCATCATGAGATTACACAGATTCGATAGGTATTGGTATAATCACTCCATGATCAAAACTCGCGACATGAGAAACAAAAACAGACATCACGACACGTGGCATAAGGTAGCCAACACAGCAATATCTCTTACCTTTCTTGTTGTCTGATCAAACGTTGTCTTCAATGGCATTAAAACGATAAAAACGCTGCTCAAGGTTAATCCATAGGTTAGTCCAATGTGTCTGTGTCTCTTTGAAATGATTTCTGATAATCCATCAGCAATAAACTTAGTTTTAAGTTTTCAGATTTCAGAGCGGAAGATAGGTTTAGCTTTGGGCAAACTGTGTGTGCATAGCTCTGACTTATCAATGGTAACGTGTGTGTGTGTATGTGGAAATTCCCCTTCGATTCTATTGCCTCTAACGGTTCAAAAGAAATGTCCCCAGATGACCCCAGAGGTGGAGTTTATTTTGCTAAACCTCTCTAAAAAGGTCAAATGTCACTTGTTTTGCATCAATCTTGATACAGGGCTCTTATTATATGTTGTACTTTGGATTCCTAAAGCTTATAGTCTCCGATCCCATCATCCAAGGGTGGTTTTCACTATAAGTAATGTTTTTATTTTTGACGGACACAATAATTTACATTTTGTTTAAGTAGGGTTAGGGTTAGGGTTAATAAAAATCAATATTGATTCTGACTTTTCTATATCCAACTCACAGGTTTATCATTACTTTGAGAAAAAAAAGAGGATTAATTTTCACTGGTGGCCGGCTCGATCGCTGACCGTGTTCACGAGCTGCAACTCAGCCACCCCGATGCACCGGCAATAGTACTCGGGGACATGAAGCAATGTCGCCTGGAGACTGTGTTACCTTGGTTCCAACAGTATGTTTGTTGGAGTAATATTCGGGTTTCAATTTTGTTATTCGGATATTCGTTTTTCGTTTGTGATTGAATTTATTGAAATCTCCAATATCAACGTAAGAGCTTGTGCCTCTTCGGGGGGTGCCAACACTTAACCTGTTAAGCCCTGAGCCTGTTTTTCAGGTTTCAGGCTCGAAAATGGCATTCCCAGAACAAATGACCATATCTTCCCTTCTAACAAGGGTTAAATTAATAATATTTTTTTCTCAAAGTAATGATAAACCTGTTTGTTGGATGTAGAAAAGTCAGAATAAATATAGATGTTTTTTTATTTTAAAGAAAATTCAGATTGAATATGGTAAAAAAAACTGTAAATTATAGTGTCCGTCCAAAAGATATGTTGTACTTATAGTGAAAACTAACCTTGGATGATGGGTTAGTAGACTAAAAGCTTTTGGAATCCAAAGTACAACATATAATAAGTACCCTGTATCAAGATTGATGTAAAACAAGTGATATTTGACCTTTTTAGACAGATTTAGCAAAGAAAACCTCTTCTGGGGCCATTTGGGTGGATTTTCCTTATCTCTGGCCCCCCTTCTTCGATTTGTGACATCTCTTTCTGACCGTTAGAGCCAATAGAATCGAAGGGAAATCGTCCCGCACACACTCATGTAAAAAAAAATATGGTTGCGTCTTCACGCATTCAATCTTGCTACAGAGCGTAGGAATGCTCTGATATTTTAAAACGGAATTGCAGTTTTATTGCTTATAGATAATCAGAACATTTCAAAGGGGACACAGCCACATTGGATATTAACCTATGGATTAACTACAGCATCGTTGTTATCGTTTTAATGCCATTGAAGACCAGTTTTGACAAGACAAAACCAAGGTAAGCCATGTTAGCGTTGTAGGCTACCTAGCGCCACATGTTTTGATGTACGTTTTTGTTGATAATGTTGCGAGTTTGTATCTTTCAGTGTTGAGGTGGGCACCGTTAGATTCTGTGTCTTTACGATCATAAACGATGTGTTTGATGTGCAGCTAGGATAAGTAATAAGGGAGCTAGGAGTGATTTTCGGTGCAGTAATAGGTTAGCATTTTTCTCTTGGGGCTAATTCAGAGGCTCACTGTTAGCATTGTGTTTTTTTTGGAGAAAAAAATGAAAAAGATCAGTTAAACGAGTTTTTCCCGTTATATGGATATTAGGGGTGTAACGGTATCCGTATTCGTCCCGTACCGTCACGGTTCGGACGTCACGGTTCGGCACACGCACGACGAATACGCCTTTTTTTTATGAGTGGGAAAAAAGTGTAATTCAGGGCAGTATCCACTACACTATATATAATCCAGGGGGCGGTATTGCGCCTAAAAGCTGTTTGCCAGCCGCCCTTAAACAACAAATGAAGAACAAGAAGAAACACAACAACAAAACGAACAAAATACAAGAAGAAGAAAAGTTAGTATGGCGATTTCAGATAACACACAGGAGCTAGAACCCACCTGCTTATTTTAAATCAGCTGTGTGGGAACATTTCGGGTTCCCTGTGGACTACAATAACGATGGAGTGTACGAGTGGTGGATCGGACGAGGACGGTGTGTCGCCGTTGTTCTACAGTGGTGCGGTATGCTAATGGTAACACACGCCAAACATGCTAAATCATATCAGAAGGCATCACCCAGATTTGCCAATCACTGGAGCCCGGCAAAAGACAGCAGCAGTTCAACAGCTGATCCCCGCCGTGAGACCAAAATAAATAACGGAAGCTTTTGGCATATGTTTTTCAACGACTTTGTGCTCTTGAAACACTTTCTTATTATTTATGATGTCATATTTTCAAGACATTCTTTTTAGCTTGATGAAACCTTTTTGTTTGACATCAGCCATTATAGATAATATGGCCATCTGAGTGTACTGTGTATGGTTTGTTTTTAACTGTTTAATACAGTTCATTATTCAAAAAAGAGTTCTTTATTTTTAAACTGAAATTTGCACTACTGTTCAATCATAAATAACAACAAACCTGGAATTATGCATTTGGGACTTTTTTTTGCTTTTTCTTGTTGTACCGAACCGTACCGAACCGTGACCTCCAAACCGAGGTACGAACCGAACCGTGACTTCTGTGAACCGTTACACCCCTAATGGATATAAAATATTCATAGTTTATTAAATATTAAGGTTTCTTAGACGTTGTTTCCTGCAAATGACGCGTTTTCGGCCCCGGAACCGGGTCCGTGGGGCTTAAGAGGTTAAAGGTGGGGTAGGTAATTTTGGAGAAACCAGCTCGAGTGCGCTAGAATTTGAAAATACACAGCCGGAAAAAATCTGCCACTTCCTTACAGAGCCCCTCCTCCAACACACACAAACGCGCACATGACCAATGAGGGCACGATATAAGTTTGTGCACAGATGGAAGGCTGACAGGCAGGTAGGCCATCCAGTTATTTTAGCCGGGCCGGCTCAGATGATTGGTGGTGCTTTTTACAAGTAATACGGCTTCCACAGATGAAGTTTCTCAAACTTACCTACCTCACCTTTAACCATAAAATGTATCGTTTATTTTCTCCGTCTTCATATGTAGATATGACTTTTCTCTATTAATCTCCGTCACGTTGTTTCCATAGCAACAATAATAACTTCCTGTCAACAGCGCTAACTCTTCCTAAAAAATAGGAAGCCAAGCCAAATTACACTTAAGACATATACAACTGCAACAAAAGTAACACACACAATGCAATATCCTTTCCAATTGCAAAGAACACAAATTGGGTTGTATACATTAACAAATAACTATAAAAACAACAATATCGTAGAATAACAAAATTATTGACGTGAATAAACCAAAATACACGTGTTGAAGCGGTTCGCTGCTGATTACTACTATGTTTGCCTATAAGCAAGGGGGTGGTACGTAAGATGCTGTTGCTACTCTGGTTCACATAATCACTAAACATTTAGATAAACGTCACACCTATGCAAGAGCCCTCTTCCTAGACTTCTCAGCAGCGTTCAACACAATACAAGCAGACATCTTGGTGTCAATAATTGCCTAAATAGAAGTAAATCCAAACCTGATTTACTTGTATGCTGCTTCCTCATCAGTAGAGAGCAACTTGTGAAGGTTAACAAAACCCTGTAATTTACCATCACAACCAATGTAGGGGCCGGCCAGGGCTGCGTGAGTGAGCTGTGCTCTTTACTAGCTTTTTTTTAGCTTTTTTTGATGACTTTACTGAACTGCTGTCTTGGATGTGTCAAAGATTAGCAACACAATTGATTTGACTGCATTATTATTTTGTACGTAGTGTTAGATACTACCTCTGGACCCCTTCGTGGCAAAAATGTACACATCCATAATAACTGCTATTAAATCATATATCAATATTTCTTTCTACTTTTTTTTTCATGAATCACATAAACAACTTCTAACGTACTCAAAACTACCAAACATTCAATAATATTCAGGATTTTAACCCTTTAAACGCCCGTTTAATTATTTTAATTATTTAATTTCTCTCAAAAATGCCTCATTGACTTCCATTCAGACCACATTTTTTTATCTCACTGCCATTGCAGTATAAAACCATGCATTTTGTAATGTCAGCATTTCATTTCGAAGAAAAGTAGTGATATTTGATATTTATACTCTATTCCAACAGATTACACTATTTTCCCACTGTAGGCCGATGCATGAAATTCTTACATTTTTGCCAGTTATATTATGGAGCCGTGTGACGACCAGGGGGCCAGAGAGTGGTGTGTGTGTATATGTGTGTGTGTGTCATTTCCAGCAGCAGACCAGAAGGTCCTGCAGCATGTGACCTGGTGCTCTCTCAGGTGATACAACAATTTTGTAGGCCTGTGCACAACCAGCACACACCTCTCCTCTCTCTCCGTGTGTGTGTGTGTGTGTGTGTGTGTGTGTGTGTGTGTGTGTGTGTGTGTGTGTGTGTGTGTGCGTGTGTGTGTGTGAATCTGTAAGCATGCACGGATCATTCCATGGGAAAAAAGGCCATCTTTTGAGGGATGCGTTTGATGTGTCTTTGAAGAGCTGCTTGATTACTCAAAAACAAAAAACAACTGTTAATGTGTTCATGCACCTGGCTGCCAAAGATAAACATGCAGTTTGACCAAGGGAGCAAAGAGAAGGAACTAAAATGAAGAAGCATTTCAGTGCAGAGGAGACCTCAGAAGTAATCTTGTAGCCTTCATCTGCCAGCGAAGCAGGAGGACTCATCTGAAGAAGACACAAGGTTCGAGGGGGGTCTGACACTGAATGCTCACTGGAGTCCAGCATTTCTTTGAGTTCCTCTGACCCTTCCTCTGAAAAGTGGAGAGGATACTGAATGTCGTAAACAGTGAGGGGACAGAGAAGAACGGAGGTCGTTCTCCCAGGAGCTGGGGAAAACCAGGGTGTCCTCACAGATTGTGAGAAGAAAGCCCCCCGTGGTGGTGGATGGTGGGCCGGACCCTCAGTGCCTGTTTTAGATATTGTTACTATGCAAGGACAAGTACTTGAAGTGGTGACCTGTTATACATACCTTGGTATCTGGCTTGATGATTGTCTTACTTTTAAACTTCATCTCAATAACCTGCTGAGGGTTAGACAAGGTTTCTTTTTCAGAAACACGTCCTGTTTCTCGCTTGAGGCCAGGAAAAGGCTAGTCACTGTGACTTTGTTTACCTGTGCTGGACTATGGTGATGTGTTGTATATCACTTTGAAAGGATTTCTGATAATTCATCAGCAATAAACCTAGTTTTCAGATTTCAGAGTGTAACATTTTCAGAGGTTTCGCTTTGGGCAAACATAGCTCTCACTTCTCAATGGTAACGTGTATGTGGAAATTCCCCTTCGATTATATTGGCTCTAACTAGGGGTCGATATATATTCCGCATTTGACCGATTATCGGCATCGGCCTGTTTTTTTATCAAATTGCCGATAAAACTTTGGCTCTGATGCGGCCGTTTCTCTGGCTGCAGTCACCACTCTGTGTACACGAGCAATGTCCTGCCCACAGCGCTATCTGATAGGCTATTACTGAATATTTTCCGGGTGGGAGCCAGAGAGGCGGGACCTTCTCAGATTACAGGCAGGTGCGAAAGAACGCAGACTGAAGCAAGCAGCAGCACTGAGCAGCAGAGCTGCGTTAAACCGAAGTTCAATACACATCCCTATCCCCTATGCTGAAGTTGCAAAAACACCACAATCTTATGATCCAATTCTATCAGTTTCCCAGTTACACAGGGACGCGGGAAGTCAGTCAGAGTTGGGGGTGCGTGCAGCGTCACGCAGCGGAGTAACTGTGGGGGGGGGGGCTGCGAGTGGAGCCTCGCAGATTTTCAGGTTGATATGTGAAGCTCATTAGCTAGCCAACATGTATCTAGCAAATGTTTAGCAAAATATTAGAAGTGAGGCTACTAGACTAACGTTAGGTCTACTGTAATAGCCTCACTTTTAATAGTTTGCAAAACATTAGCTAGCACTAGTGTTTTGCAGTTGCTAGCAGCTTATTGGGATTTTATGCTAGATAGACGGCATTGTTTTGATATAATAAATTAAGCATTATTGTTAGTTTAGCATATCAGCCTGCAGCCCCACTTCTTGTCTCTCTCTAACTCATAGCAGATGGCTGCACTAAAGAAAAGGGCACAGAGAGGAAACCAGTTGTAAGATGTTTAAAAGTTCATTAAACATAATATATGCTAAAATGCATTTCAAAGTTGTGTTGCGTTGGAGTTTGTGTTATTCTACATTTTGACACCAAGATTTTCTGATTTTACTACAAATGTATATCGGTTACAAATATCGGTTATCGGTCTCCTTGATTACTAATAATCGGTATCGGCATTGAAAAAGCCACATCGGTCGATCCCTAATCAACAGTTTAGGTGAAAATGTGGATGAAGCTACTTTACATTTTTATGCGGATGATACTGTGATGTATTGTGCAGGTCCCTCCATTAAGGAGGCTGGTGTTAAATTACAGGCTGATTATAACATTATTCAGACTCGCTGAGCTTAAGCTTCTTTTTAAATGTTGAGAAAACCAAGGTAATGCTTTTTTAAAAAGCAAAAAAGACTCCAGAGACTGCTTTGAATATTGTTACTATGCAAGGACAAGTACTTGAAGTGGTTGCCTGTTATAAATGCCTAGGTATCTGGCTTGATGATTGTCTTACTTTTAAACTTCAGGTCATGAATCTGCTTAAAAAGCTGAGGGTTAGACTAGGTTTATTTTTCAGAAACAAGTCCTGTTTCTCGCTTGAGGCCAGAAAAAGGCTCTGTGACCTTTGACCTTTTTACCTGTGCTGGACTCTGGTGATCTGATCTATGTGAATGCACCTGCCCATTACCTGAACAAGTTAGATGCCGTCTATCACAGTGCTCTGGGATTTGTTACTAACTGTAAAGAACTTACTCAACACTGTAAACTTGTCCATGCTTTTATCTTCAGTAGACTCGACTACTGCAATGGTGTCTTCACAGGTCTCACTAAAAGATCTATTAGGAAGCTGCAGCTAATTCAGAACGCTGCTGCTCGAGTCCTCACTGACGCTAAGAAAGTGGATCACATCACTCCTGTTCTGAAGTCTTTACACTGGCTTCCTGTGTGTCAAAGAATAGATTTCTAAATACTGCTGCTGGTTTATAAAGCACTGAATGGTTTAGGCCCAAAATACATTTCTGACCTCCTGCTAAATTATGAACCATCCAGATCTCTCAGGTCTTCAGGGACTGGTCAGCTTTCTGTCCCCAGAGTCAGAACTAAACATGGTAAAGCAGCGTTCAGTTATTATGCTCCAAATATCTGGAACAAACTCCCAGAAACCTGCAGGTCCGCTGCAACTCTGACTACTTTTAAATCCAGGCTGAAGACTTTTCTTTTTGTCGCTGCTTTTAATTGAACTATTCATATCTTAGACTGCACTGTAACTTTTATCCATGTACTTTTTCTTTTAATGTTTCTTTTATTAGCTTTTCTTTTTAATGACTGATTTAATATGAATATGAACTGCTGCCATCTAATGGAGATTCAATAAAGTCAGACTGAAGCATCCTTTGTGCTCCAGTCAGTCCTCTCAGTAAATACAGAGCTGAATCCAGATCAAAAGCACGCTGAAGGCTCTTTGAGCAGGTTTTCTCTCACTGATCCTGCTGTTATGTTAAATGTTTGTTTTTCATGTATTGTGTCTTGATATTTGTTTATGTTGATGTTACACATGGAGCTGCTGTGATGCAAGTCACATTTCAGACTTGATCAATAAAGTATTATCGTATACAACAACTTTATAACCTATATCTAACCATATTGTGCATTCATATTGTATTTTCTAAACAGGTTGTGATCTTTCATTTGGGGATAACAGTGATAGGAATATATTGTGATGAAGTGCACACTGACCTGAGCTCCAGGGGTCTTTTTCTTCTCCTCCATGCTGCTCTCAGTGCTCCTTCTCCGGCTGTGTCTCTGAAATAATCAACACAACTACAGCTGACACATAACAAGACAACTCAATGCAACCGACAGACACAACAAAACAAATCTACAGCTACTTCGTAGGTTCATAGCAGAGGTGAGAAGTAACTAAGTACATTTACTCAAGAACTGAACTTAAGTACCATTTAGAGGTACTTTTACTTTACTTGAGTATTTCTATGTTTTTGTTTTTTTTGTCAGTTTATTGAACATGTCAGAAACAAAAACATACAACAATAATATATACTCTTTTTTTTCTCATTCAAATTAATAATTATAACAAAGTACACAAAAAAACAAATGATAACAACAAAAAAATAATAATTCTCAGCTAGTCTCTGTCATGTTCAACGGGGGCAAAAAACTTTTCTGGTCCTACCCCCTCTAGCATATATGTTTCTTATAAATAAAACATTAGGTCATCGTCATCAGCTACATGTTTGTCTTGTTAATTTGTTTTTTTACAAAACAATGAGAAAGAAATTACTTTTACAATTAGAACAATTCAGAGGTAAATGGTGTACTTTTACTCCACTACATGTATTTAATACTTTAGTTACTTCACAGATCTGGATTAATGATGTGAAATATAATCAAGTGTTAAATCAGACTTAGTTCCACCTGGAGTACACACACACACACACACACACACACACACACAACACACACACACACACACACACACACACACACACACACAACACACACACACACACACACACACACACACACACATCACACACACACATCACACACACAACACACACACACACACACCACACACACACACACACAACACACACACACACACACACACACACACACACACACACACACACACACACACACACACACACACACACACACACACACAATCCACACACACACACACACACACACACACACACACACACACACACACACACACACACACACACACACACACACACACACACACACACCACACACACACACACCACACACACACACACACACACACACACACACACACACACACACACACACACACACACACACACACACACACACACACACACAACCTCTCTCTCTCTCCTCTTCGTCCTGGTTCTTCAGTCTTTCTTCTCCTTGATAAAACACTGCCGTTAAACACACTAATCTTCCTTTAATGCCTTTACTTATGTTTACCGATCAGCGACGTTGTATTAAAAGCTACGAACAAAGAACGGGAGGCAACAAAAACACGGTTTAACGGATGAAAGCACGATAAATCACCCTCCAAGGATAAACTAACTATTTTGTATGTGTTTTAAAAGTCTCTTGAACACAGTATTCGTTATAAAATCTGCATCAACGCCTGTTAGCAACGTATAGCTTCTGAAGACCGGAAAATAGAAACGGACTGCCGCAATGCATCACGGGATTAGAGATGTTCTTTTAAACATAATTTCACTGCCCCCTTGTGGCGAAGAAATATAAAAACTAACGGTATTAAAATAAATAATCATTACATTAATAATAATAATAATAATAATAATAATAATAATAATAATAATAATAATAATAATAATAATAATAATAATAATAATAATAATAATAATAATAATAATAATAATAATAGTAATAATAATAAATATAAATACTTAATAAAGTATATAAAAAAATCTAAAATGGGACTGGTATGACGGATTTTAAACATTGGGGAAAATGTTCTTGTTTGTGATAATACATTTTTTTAATTATATATGTTTTATAATGATTGATCATTAAAGTGTTCTCAAAGCTGGTAAAGGTGCAGCTAGTTTGAATGACTTTGTATACTGCAGGATAGCCAACCCAGTCTCGTAAAAAAACGTGTAATAACTACGTTGGTCCACAACGTAGGACGTAGTATTTCTACAAAAACGCCTCTGAAATTGTAAGATCCCTACGTTTTTTTTCACCATTCATTCCAATGGCTGGCGTCTATGTCACGTGATCTTCACATTTCTACGCAGAAAAAAAAAAACATGGCCGAACTTCGTTTTATTCTCGGTGTAAAATGCCTATTTTAAAGTTAGTTTGGTCATTAAAATGCCTTTTGATGTCATTTGATGCGAGAAATATGAGTTGTTATTTCAGATTATGTGTGCAGTGGAGGTACATGATCTTTAGTTTGCTAGTTATTACGAAGATTACTTCAGGAAATTGTGTCGATACAACATTGTCACCAAGGTGGTTGCTAGGGACGCTGGTATCGATATTATTTCTGTTATGTTGTGTAACTGTTTAATGGTGTTATCTTTATTGCTACCCGCTTCCCCGTCAATGTATAGTGTTGGTCCACAGCGCAAACGTATTTATGTAACGTATTTTAACGTATTTACGTATTTTGAAACTGCCACTCGATTCGATCGGCTCTAACGAGGATCTTGCGTAAGTATAAGTAAAGGCAGTATAGCTGGTTTACGCACAGCCCACTCTTCTTTTCTTTTTTTACAATATATATATATATTTTTTTTTATGGAAAGAATACCTTTACTGATAATTAAATGTTAAACAATGATTTTTACAGTCTGGTACCTGAAAAAGGTTAAATGGCACTGATGGAACCAAATGTACCCAAATGTGCCCAAAGCTTAGTCCGCTTGGACTTTTTTTGTGCTAAATCTCTCTAAAAAGGTAAATTCTCACTTGTTTTGTCTCAATCTTGATACAGGGTACTTATTATATGTTATACTTTGGATTCCTAAAGCTTTTAGGCTACTAACCCATCATTCAAGGGTGGTTTTCACTATAAGTAATGGGTTTTATTTGGGCGGAGACAAAAATGTACACTTTTTGACTATGTTCCATCTGGATTTACATATGTATTGATTCTGACACTTCTACATCCAACTCACAGATGTGACCTTGCTTTGATAAAATAAATTATTCATATAACCCTTTTAGAAGTTAAGTTATAGTCCTTTGTTTTGGGCATGTCATTTTCGAGCCTGAAACCTGAAAAACAGGCTTGGGGCTTAAGAGGTTAAAATAGCACAATGTTATTAAACCAAAATGTTACTCTAAAATAAATAATACAAAGCAAACTGAATACGTATTTATTTTGTTTCTCTTCTTACAGGTGGGGCTGAAAGACTCGACCCCCGCGGAGCTGGAGCATCATGGCTGCAGGTGTGACGTGTGTTACTCTCCTGCTCCAGTCACATGACTCCCAGTGGGTCCCCAGTACTCAGCTCTACAGAGCAGAGCAGCAGTGGTACAAACCAAGAACTATGGCAAGTCTGAGAATAATATCATTGTAATTCAAATGCTAAAAATACACACTCATCATGTCTCATACACACATCATCTCATCATTTCTATATCTTGCTTAAACCCACAGTGTGTAAAACCAGGCCCGGTAGGGAACATGGCTGGGATGTCCGCAATCCAAAGCAGAGAACAATGTAGAGAAAGTAAAGTGAGAGATTAGTAGTTATGTGAAAGTAAACTATGCACACAGAATAGTTTATGTGTTGATGTCTCTGAGAGCTGCTGGATCTGTCTGCCCTCAAAGTGCCAGGGATCTACAAGGACTTCACCGCTGCTTCTGCACCATAGGTATCCCTGTGAGGTGCCACTAGTGGACTCTGCTCTCTGTAAAGTTCAAGCTGGCAGTCCTTTGTCATATGAACATCACCATGACAGCTAGAAGTCACACCGCTGCCCACCACAATGCTCCACCACAGCCAGATCTACCACTGGCTGGCTACAGATTACAACCATCTGCATGCATTTGTTGTTGTTGTGAACATCAACAGCTGCCCTTAAGGGGATAGGTATTTTTGAAGTGGGGTAGTATGTGGTGTATATCCATAATCAGCGTACTACCTACAGTAGTCGTGTGGAGAAACATACAAGAGCACAGCAGAGCCATGTACTGCTGAGGACGTGGGCAAAAGCAACATTTATTTTATCCACCCAAAAAAGCTACATCAGTTTAAGTGTACATTATTTAATGCTAAAAATAGCGATGTTCAGGTGGGCCTTCATTTTTGGGTGGATAAAATAGGTTTTGCTGCTATGTTTTTAGAAAAATGTGATTATTTGTGCCCTATTACAGCTTTGTGCAATTACCAAGACACAAACTGGTACTTTTGGCACAATTATGAAACTCAAGTTGCCTTTCATCTATTGAACAGATATGCTAAATCATAAGCACATCGTCTGCTTTACACTAAGTTTGATATTCCAAAATACTCTTTTTGCAAATAACTACTCACTCTTATTTAGCCTACATTAGATACGTTATTCAAAACCAAAACCAAAACCAGCCTGTGTGTTGTTTGCAAAACACCGCCACTGAAATACCACACTCAATTATCAAGCCCCTAGAAATGGGAGGTTTGATATGGGCTTGTAATTGTTCATTACTGAAGCATCTAGATTGATGTTTTTTAAGAGCGGTTTAATGACTGCAGTTTTCAGGGCCATTGGAAAAACACCTAAGTGAAGAAACTGGTTTACTATACGAAGTAGATCTGAGGCCATGCAATGAAAAACATCTTTGTTGTTGCCTGTTGGAATAATATCAAGGAAGCAGGAACAGGATTTTAGATGTTGAATAATGTCCTCTAGGTTTTTATCATTAATCAGATTGAATTGTGTCATGGTGTTTGAATAGATTTTAGGTGGACACAGGGACAACACATCTGCTGTACCTGATACACCTGCACCCAGAATGCACATGTTAAAATTAGATCACTTAGAAACCTGAGCTTGAACACTTTGTTGTGCACAACAATGGAGGCCAATTTTGGAGAGAGAGTTAGAGGAAGTAATGCAATATACTGTATTTTGTCTTCAGTACCATACAGTAACTATGTTCATGTCATCTTCACTCTCTGTAAAGTCATTGTGTCTGATACTTATGAGCAGGAGCGTCGCCTGGACCTGGAAACATTCGGGGCTTAGCCCACAGTGGCGGCGCTACAGTCGCATTTTCTACTGCAAGGCTCCCCACACGCACATACACAATTGCGCCATCTGGTGTCACAAACGTGTGCCTGCATTAGCTTTGTTACGGCAATGGATTGTGGGAGATTCTCAAAGCACGTGAGGATCTCTTGAGGGTAAGGTGCCTGTATTATCTCGGCGGACAAAATGTATGTTTTTATTTTATAAGGACAATAACGTACTGTTGTATTTGTTTAGTTTAATGTTAATTGTTTAATGCTCACAGTCACAGCAACATGTTTTTAGTGTGATTGGCTATTTGTTTTATATGATTTATCAACGTGATCATCAATAGCTAATCTGAGCACCAGAACCCAGCTCACGAGTCCTTTGATGCTGTCCATTGAAATGCAGGTATGTGAGTTTTGTACACCAGTTTATTTATGTGTAATGTTTCACATTGCTCCACATGATGCCTCGACTACAAAGTCTTCCATGTTTCTACGCTTCTTCCTCTGTGTCACAGTTTCGGGAATATCAAGATCATTGCACAGGGCCTTGGTCTGGTCATAGACCTCATGTGCTTTCTCGTTACTTCGGTAACTTTTCAGTGTGTTCTCAACTGCTGTTTTGTAATCTACTGCCTGCACCAAGTCAAGTGTTTCTTTCTGCAGGTATTTGTGCAGGCCCTGAGTGGTTGAGAGCAGTGTCTGGAACATGACAGCATGTAGAAGGTACTGCATTTTCAAAGCTTGCTTTCCAGTCCCTTTGGTAGAGGGGCTGAAAGGCTCCCTAAAGTCTTGATCAAAGCAGGGAGGTTTTTGACATGCCCAGCGGACAAGTTGTTTGTCCCCTACCTCTAGCTGTTTCTGAAATGTTTGCAATCTCTGATGGTGGACAAGAGATGTGGAGAAGAAAGAGTAGAGACACTCCAGGAGATCAACGCAGGTATGTGAGTTTTGTACACCAGTTTGTATAAGTTTAATGTTTCACATTGCTTGTGAAAAATATACTACCACTATACGATCACTGATGTTTTGTTGTTGACTGGACACTTATTTTGTAAAAGAGATGGCATGAGAGGATCTCTTAAGCAATGCAGCTCACGTGTCCTTTTTATATGCCCTCCATTGAAATGCAGGAAAGTAATCAGCTCTGAGTGATCTGTTGCCGAGGGGAGTTACATAAGCAGAGATAGTGCTATTTTGGGGGGAACTCACCTCCTCTGGGGCCCCCCAGGAAGATTTTTTTTAAATGTTGAAGTTAAAAGCATAAATCTTGTGCACTTTGAGAGCAACATTAAGAGATATGGATACATCTCTCAACACCCATACGTCAAAAAGAATCAGAATCAGAAACAGGTTTATTATTTAAAAACACTTCATTTTCCAATTAAATCATAAACTATGTCAAATTATTAGAAGTTGTTAGTAATCAGATTAAACAGAAAAAGGGATGGAAGGAGGAAATCATTTTGTTGTTCATTGTTGTCTCCATTGTTGTTCTTGTCTGTTGTATCTCCTTCTTGTGTGTCCCTTTCTTCATCCTCTACTCTGTTTGGCTCATCTGTGATGAATGTGTAGGTAAACACAAACAAGTATGTAAGTCAATCAGTTTCCAGCTCTGTCAAATAAATGTAAATATTATGATATATATACACATAATACATATATACACATTATTATTATTATTATTATTATATATATATATATTCATATTAAGACCAAAACTCATGTACAACAAGTTCCTTACTTGATCTAATTACTCTTCAATCATTTAATGAATTAATGAGGATGTTGAAGAGCTGCTGATGTAACTAAATAATTCCCAATGTGGGATCAATAACATTTAACGTGTTAATACTTCATTGCTTGTTTGTTTGTTTGTTCACAGCATGTAAAGCAGCCTTGGGTCCCTTGAAAGGTGCTATAAAAATGTAATCTATTGTTATTATTATTATTATTGATAAGGTATTTTGCTCCCTCTAGCGGTCACTAAGTGTACTCCGCCACCTCACATTTTGCGACAGTACTAGTATCTTTACGGCAGTTCACCACAACATCAGACATCATGGCCTCCGCAGCTCCGGAGGATTTACCGGAGAACCGGGAGTGTTTAGCGACCTCAGGAGACACCGGGACACCGGGGGAAGACACACGGACACCGGGGGGAGAGACCAAGATGGCTGGATCCGGGAAAACAACCTTCGTTCAGGTGAGTTTGCAGCGGGACCTAACAAGAGCTATCGGGAGCTAATGGGAGCTAACCGGAGCTGATGCAAGGGGTAAAAACAGTATAAAAACAGTATTAAAAACGGTATGAAAACAGTATCAATACAGTATTAAAACAGTATAAAAGCCTGCATATAAAACGGTCTTCCAGCACAGGCTGTAAAACAAAGGTGATTAAATAAATACACACTAGCCTCATCCCAATACCCCTCCTCGACTCTTCTCTTCCCCTCCTCCGGGACTTGACCCGGAAATCGATCAAGACACGCCATTTTGAAGGACGTCCCAATCATGGATGTATAATAAGAACTGGATACAGTGTGGGAGGCGGGGACTCATTCATTTCTATAAGAGTTGCTCATGATGACAAAATGGCCCAACTTTTGAGAGAGCGAAATGTCACAGATTACCCGGGCTGCTTCTCAGGTCGACTATTTTCATTTCCTCGCTCCTCGGTCTCACCGGAAGTTGATTTGCCTGCGCCATCTTGAGTACCGTCCCATGGCTCTTATTTCTGCCGGAGGAGCGATAACCGAGGAACCACCAGACCATCCTCCGATGAAATCCTCAGATACTCACCCCGCCCCCTTACTGTGTATCGCTCACTGATTGGACGAGGCAGCGCATGCACTGATCTGATGCTTCTTGACATGAGAGCAGAGTGAAGAAAATACATGAACCTCACGGGAGTCACTCCTCAGTTTATACCGTGTTTTGTTTCAATTCATGTTTCATTTAGTTACAAATATGTGATATATCTGAACAACAAAGTGGTCAAAAATCATTTAATTCATTTTTTGGAAACATTTTCATGATTGCTTTTTTCGTTTTACATTTTCATTTATTGTCATTTCCATTCAGTCAGTCATTAAGTGCTATTGAAATGTTAATTTACTACATATCCAAACAAACACACAAAGTGTGCAATCCAATGAATGTTAATCCAACTGGGTTTTGATAGATAACATATCTCTTTTTCTTCTCTCAATTATTTTATTTCTATTGTGCACTCTAATTAATATTAATAAACTATTGTTCGTTTATAAATTGTAAGAATGGCGTTTATCTTTTTTGAGAATGAGTTCTTATTTTATTTTATTTATTGGGGTCTACAACAGATGATACAAATGTTTGTGTCAGTAAATGTGTACTAACAGAGGCGGGGGTGTTTGTGAAAATAACGGGAACAGAGCTGCTGTCAGACGATCAGCTGTGCAGCGTCATCACAAACGGACGTCGCTTCACGTGACGCTCCGGAGGAAAGGACGTCCCATTGCTCTTAAAACTAATTTCCCTGCGTCTCGTGGTTTCCTTGCTTCCCTGGTGGGAGGGACTAAACGCAGGGAAACGACGCAAGTGAGGGAAGCAAGGATTTCATTTAATCGACCTGAGAAGCAGCCCCGGCAAGTACCCGTATGTGCGCTCATAGAGCATGCGCAACTTTAACCACGCCGCCCAAAAGGCTCGTTCACATTAAGCACGTGAATTTGTGTACATGTAACAGCACCGCGCGTTCATGACAGCATGGTACTGGATTTATATTAACGAGGCGGCAGTTAGCGGCTAGCTAGTAAATTATGCTAAGTTACACATCAATCGTTATGTACTTGTATATTACGCTGACATCAGGATCTAGTGATATCCAAGCAACAGAGCTTCATGTAGCATGATACTTGTGTGGGTTGTACATGAAACCACTTGGTAATATATAAAAATGTATATGTTGAAGCCTGTTATGATCAATTGTGAGTTAAAACTTTATCTAAAAAGTAAAGCTGATGATGCTGTGGTGGAGTTAAAATAACAATAGCCTATTTCTTTTTGAAATGTGATGGAGTAAAAGGATAGTAACTGTGATTATTCATGTTAAGTAGCCCACAAGTAACTAAAACAATTGCAAGTGCAATAAGAAGCTACAGGAACGTTAATCTACGTCGGTAATATTAACTTTATTTAATACAACATTTACGGTACAAGATTTACATCATACAGCCCATGTAGTATAATATTTTACAAATGATGAATTACGGCAAACATGTGCAATATATCCATTATTACAGCTCCGTGGGCAGTAAGGCGATATGGTCCGTTCTTATTGTGCATCCATGGGTAAAGAGAAACTTATGTAGTACTGAACACGTAACATGAACGTGCCGGCGGCGCGGTCCCATGGGTTAGATGCACGTTCATAATGCAGAGGGAAATAACTCTCAGAATAACGTTATTAGCACATTTTTACAACTTGAGGAATGAATGTTTTTAATAAGGGCTATACAAGTGTTCATACTGGGTAGTTTATTTAGTTTAAAAAAAATTATCCAACGAGTTACAGACCACTCTTTCCCAATGTAAGTCAATGGGAAAAAGTGTTTCCCGGCCCAGCAACCTAACGGAAGTGTAGTACCGCCGTTTGACCAGCACGAATATTCTCATCAGACTCCGGCGCACTTCCTGGGGGCTTGGTCCCAATAGCTGAAATGCACACGGAGGAGTCGAGGAGGGGTGAGGGAGGAGGGAAGCGGGAGGAGACCATGGATGTATAATAAGAACTGGATACAGCGTGGGAGGCGGGGCCTCATTCATTCCTATGAGAGTTGCTCAATGGCGCATGATGACAAAATGGCCCAACTTTTGAGAGAGCGAAACGTCACAGATTACCCGGCATGCCTGAGAAGTACCCGTATGTGCACTCATAGAGCATGCGCAACTTTAACCACGCCGCCCAAAAGGCTCGTTCACATTAAGCACGTGAATTTGCGTACACGTAACAGCACCGCACGTTCATGACAGCATGGTACTGGATTTATATTAACGAGGCGGCAGTTAGCGGCTAGCTAGTAAATTATGCTAAGTTACACATCAATCGTTATGTACTTTTATATTACGCTGACATCAGGATCTAGTGATATCCAAGCAACAGAGCTTAATTTAGCATGATGCTTGTGTGGGTTGTACATGAAACCACTTGGTAATATATAAAAATTAGGGCCGGGACTCTATTAAAAAAATTAATCTAATTAATTAGAGGCTTTGTAATTAATTAATCGAAATTAATCGCATTTTTAATCACATATAAATATTTGACCTAAGAACAGTGAGAAGCAATTTTTTTCACATGGATTTTAGTATACCATTCACACCGCAGTACTTTTCCCACAAAGGTTCATGAGAACTCTTTGAACCTGGTCCGTGAGGGTGGATTAGGCAAATGAAGCCGCTGACGTCACTTCTTCTTCTTCTGCTTTGGGTTTACTGGCAGGCCGCAAACCACTTCACGGCGTATACTGCCGCTCAAAGTCCCCGGCCGGAAGTCCCCGGAGTTGGAGTACGAATCGGCTGTGCGTCAGGGGAGTCTAAAAAAAAACACACACGAATGCACAGCGATCCATGCACAGAAAGCGGTTTGTGTTTGCAGGTTCAGAGGATTTAAACGGAAAACAAATATGTGAGGATCAAAAATACATATGTCAAACTTTTTTTCTGTATTTGGATTTTATTTACATGTATATGAAACGAAACACATTTGTGTGTGCATTGAAAAACACAAGTGTGGATCCGGAAATAGAAGTGTGAATCCTTTTGCGGATCGTGAAATACAAGTGTGAATCCTTCTGTGTGCATGTGTGTATTATGAGACTGTTCTGAGCCCATAAAAACCACCCTTGAACAGTGTTGGGACTACAACGCATTACTTTTTAAATTCAGTAACTCAGTTACCGTTACTACATGGTGCGTTACTCCGTTACTGCGTTACTACTATCATGGCGCCGGCGGAGCTCAAGTCTAGTTTCTAGTTTCTAGAAAATAAAGTTTCTGTTAAATGTAAGTTGTGTCCTGGCGGGTCAAAGATCCTATCTACTGCCCAAAACAGCAATTAAAATCTCTTAAAACATCTGCAAAAACAACATGCTGGGACGAAGCTAGTAACTAAGACCGGCACAGACCCAGACTCATCCAACGCCACTCCACCTCCACCTAAGCAACAGCGGCTGGATTTTAACCGAGGGACTGCTAGCCAGGGAAAAGTGGATAAAGCCATTGCACGGTATGTTGTAGAACACATGCAGGTAATTGCTACAGTGGAGTCACCCGCTTTCAGGGAGCTAGTTAGCATGATAGCATGTCCGGGCGGCACACGGCATATGGGACGGAAAACTTTTTCCAACTACCTGGAGAAAGAATATACAAAAATGGAAAGCCAGCTAATATCGATGCAATCCAGATTGCATATAATGCATGTCAAGTTGATCAACAGATTGTATTATTCTCCAATGCAATAACAGTACTGAAATGAAGGCTATAAGGGCATTAATGGGAGACATTTTTTTAAGTAACTAAAACGTTACTTTTCACAGTAACGCAGTACTTTTTGGTGTAAGTAACTAGTAAAGTAACTGAGTTACTTTTGAAATGAAGTAACTAGTAATGGTAACTAGTTACTGGTTTTCAGTAACTAGCACAACACTGCCCTTAAATGATTGGATAGTAGACAAAAAGCTTTAGGAATCCAAACTATAACATACAATAAGTACCCTGTATCAAGATTGATGAAAAAAAGGGACATTTGACCCTTTTAGAGATGTTTATAAAAAAACCCACCTCTGGGGTCATTTGGGTGTATTTGCTATATCTCTGGAACCCATTGGTCGATTTTGATGATTGACACCTCTTTTTAACCATTAGAGCCAATAGAATCGAGAGGGGATTCCTAAATCCATCTAAACATTACCATTCAGTGTTTCCCCTAGGTTTACTGCTTTTGGGGGGGGAGTGCTGCCTCAGCATGGGGGGGGGGGCATTGGGATATATATTTTTTAAATCCTCTGGAGCAGAGAGAGGAGCTGTGGATTATTGTTATTGATTATAGCATCAGTGTTTCTCAGGGTCAAAAACACCAAACTCACAACTTAAAATGAAAGCGTTTAGTTTATTTAATAAAAGAGCACATGTTGAATGTGAAAAGTGACACTAGATATAGATTAGTTGCAATTTGGTGCTCTATATATATATTTAAAAAAATGTCGAACACTTTGAATTTCAGGGGGGGCGCGGGGCTCCGTTGGCACGGTGCAGCGCCCCTCCAAGACAATTGTTGGGGAAACACTGCCATTGGTGAATGAGTGATGTGCAGCCAGCCAAAACCAGAAGCTGGGTTACGCTCTCATACACTCTATATGAAAACTCTGTTTATTGACATGAATATGATGATGGATTATCAGTAATAATTTCAAAGTGACACAGAGACATTGGATTAACCTTCAGCAGCGTTTATATGCGTTGTAATGCCATTGAACACAACTTTTGATCAGAAAACAGCAAAGGTAAGACGTTTTGGCCACGTAAAGTGAAGTTGTGTGTTGTCTTTGCTTGCCTTTGCTGCCGTGAGTTCTGGTCGCACAGTGATGATTCTTATACTTGGAATCTGTGGAATCTCAGCTTTCATACGATATCTAGATTGTGCAGATCTGATTAAGTATACAATATTTATACCGTGAGTTATGTGCTAAGTGCGTTAGCGCTCTTTCGCTTAGTGCTAATTCAGAGACTCTGTGTTAGAGTTGTGTTTTGTTTCGTTAAAAATGTTTCATATCGTCAGTTAGCTGAGTTTCTTCTCGTTTAGTGGGTATGACACATTCATAGTTTAAATGTTATGATGCCCTCAGACGCTGTTGCGGCCCAGGCTTAACAGGTTAATGGTTATTTTTTGGTGTGTGTTTACATAATTAAAAAAACTATTTCAATGTGATTACACATTTTCTCCGCATCGATAAGTCTTAGAACGACTACAAACATGCACAAACTATATATATGCAAAATGTACACTGGAGAAAAGTGTTGCTTGCTTATTGTGTGGGAAGCATGAAATAGAAAGGGGTGTCTACCAAGGGGGATTCAAGCCATAATGACAACTCACAAACTAACTATGGAGTAATTATGGATGCTTAATTTACTTGATTCACATTAGAGAATAAAGGAAGGCAAGCGGCAATACTTATTTAACTAGCTTACCCATTCTCCCAACATTGAATATAACAGTACATTATTTCTCCTACCCGAGCACGTCGTCCACAAAGGCAGCGACAGAACATCCTCCTCCTCCGAGCAGACAGACGCTGCCGATACTCCCGCTCTATGTTTTCCTTATTTTCAACAAATGTATGGATACAAGATAACAACACAAACGTGTCCATCTTCGCAAATCAGTTTTGAGTCTTCAAACAAATCGTGCTCAATTTAAGGCGGGGCCTTGCATATGCCTCACACCTGCTAGCCTGTTCCATTCTTCATTCTCCGATGCTAGGAAGGATTCTTGCCTAGCCTCTGAAGGACCTGACTCGGAAGGACATGTCCTACCAAGGAAGCGTCCTCGACATTGAGAAACACCCAGTGTGTTTGTACCGGGGACAGGAGACCCCCCCCCCCTCGATAAGAAACTGTAAGAAATTATCAGGGAATCCCTCCGGAGTGGAGGCATGACGACTGGATCTAAATTATTTTAATTTATTTGGTGGTTTGTGTTCCAGCTGTCGATCAGCTGTGAGCAGCATCTCCACTGCAGCCTCTGCAGCAACTCTATCCACCAGTTAAATGAAATAAAACAAATGTGTTGTGTTATATCAGCTGTACAATTTACCAAATATATGGTGTTCTTAGTTTCCATAACTCCATGAGCGACTTATCAAGTCTTGGCGAGCGGCTTAAAACATGATTAAACATGATAGTATATAAAAGCATGCTCATATCTATACAACTTATAGAAAAGCAAAACGGCGTCAGTTTGGACATAATTCTGTCCTTCTGCTTACTGCATCATTTATGAGAATACATTTCATAACATTAACACAACATATTCAAGGTGGTTTTCAATAACATCCGTATTTATTTATTTCTCCAAGTTATGTTTTTGTGTGCACTGAGGAGTCTCAAACAGGCGTTTGTTTAATCATTTTAAGATTGGCTTTTATACATTTTTGCAAATGAATTATACATGTATGATAAATGAGAGTAACATTTTATTTATGGTATTATTTTTCACATATTTCTCTCCATTCTTCCTTCTGCCAACGGTGTCACAGTTTCTCATCTCTCCCGTTGTTGTGCGTACGCTTGGGTCAGAGTGTTCTTGGAAGACCGCACATCCTCCCGTCAAGTTTGTTATTTATAAATCGCAAAGATTGCTTAGAAACTGGCGTACGCCATCTTTTGAGCGTACGGTAGTTTATAAATGAGGCCCCGGGGCACTAACACACACACATCATGCGCCTTGGTGACCAGTAGTGTTTTCACGATACCAACATATTGGTTTCGATACCGATACCAAGTCAAGAGTTGTGATACTTTTCTTTAAAAAAGGGAAACCGTCTTAAATGTAATTATTGTGCTTTATTTCGCACCAGAAATATTTTTCAAGTCATAACACAAACTTTTAAACAATGAGAACAATACATTAAAATTCTATGATGGTGAATTAGATAATTAGTGTGTGAGATACCATCATCAGTAGTGTTCAGAGCAGGCTAATCCTGGGTTTGAGCTTCATCATCCTGAAGTACCGTTAGTACCTCTTATTTTGCGTTCACACCAAAAAGAGTACTTAGTCCCGGGAACTTTTACCCCCATGTTTAGTCCCTGCTAGAGAGGTGGTACTGTCCTGGGGAGAAAAAAGTATCAATTTCCGATTGACTGGGCGAATTGCAAACCACGCCCCATAAAACTCCGACATTTTATTTGCTGGCATTAGCATTATTAGCATTAGCCGCGCGCACCAACAGAGAGAGAATAATTTATGGCAACACAAAAAAAATCATGGGAGCGGTGGAGTGAGGAGGAGGTTCTGGCGATTTACTTGGAAGGCTTCTACTGAAGCCAGTCCCCAACTCCGGGGACTTCGGGTGGCAGTATACGCTGTGAAGTGGTTTGCGGCCTGCCAGTAAACCCAAAGCAGAAGAAGAAGGGACGTCAGTGGCTCATTTGCGTAATCTTCCCTCAGGGAACTTATTCCAGTGTGAACGTGATCTGTACTTCGTGCCATGGGGGGTACTAAGTGCCAGGCACTAAGTGCCGGCACTAAGTACATCAAAGTACTTGGTGTGAAAGCGGCTATTGGTAAGTTAGCTAAACAGATAGCCATATTAGACAGTTATCATTGCCATTAATTGCCTCGTCAAACTACGATGGTGAAAACGTTAGTTTGTCACAAAATAAATCACACTCGTTTGACTTAGATTTGAGGGCATGGGCTTGGGCATGATGTAATTATGATATCTATCACATTCGCTAACTTATCTGTCTTAAAATTCTTTAAACAGCTCTGGATGCCGGTCAGCGAGGTGCTTGGTCAAGTTTGATGTGTTGGCTCCCTTGGATTGCAGGGATCTAAAACATTACTTACAGACGGGCATCGTGGTGTCCGTAGGCTTGCTCTCGTCATCAGAGATGTACAAAATATTTCCAAATTTAGCTTCTTGCGTCTTTTTTGTCAACAAGCTGAGGCGCAGCGGCAGCAGCACTCCCACTTGCAGCCATGCTTCTCGTTTTCTCACATGCTTTGGCAGCTAGCGTGTGCATGAGAGAGGGTAGGCACTTTGAGCGTGCATGAGAGGGGAGGGACTGCAGGCACGGCTGCAGGGAGGGGAATCAGAGCGCTGAACACACACAGGAAATACGGCTGTTATTAAAACAATGTCATTCTTAAAGTACCGATACTAATGAAACGGAGGAATTGTAAAGTTTTTAACCGCAGTGTATCACGGTACCTTTGTAGTATCGGTACACTATGCAACACTAGTGACCGGACATCTCCGTCATAAAACTAATAATAGGGGGAATAATTGGGCAGTTCAATGTGTGTGTAGAGGTGCGTGTGGTTAAAACGTTGCAGTCGCTCTTTATCTGTTCTAATGAAGGTAAACACAGTGAAGTAAACAGTAAAAGGCAAAGCTCTTTGCGGCTGGTGCCGCTCTTCTCAGATTCTGTTGAGTTACACGTTACTGCCTCCTGGTGCTGCAGAGATTTCATGAAGTGAAGGAGGTTTTCCTTCTATAAAACAGCTGTGGGCAGCAGATACTGTGAGAGTCAGGGACATTAATTCATAGATCAAGGCAGACGGGTTCACAGACTCTCCTGTTTTGCCGATCCGTTACTTAAACAAATAGCTCTACACCCTGGCCGAAATGTACCTAAAATGAATTCTGAGTTAGAAATATATCTCAAATAATGTATGCACTGCTATTTCCCCACATAAACATAACAGTCTGCAATGAAACGGTTGTCTCCTGTGCGCTCCACTTCCTACTTGGCACACCGGTAACTTTCTCATGCGAACGAGATTTTTCATTGCCCTTTAGGGGCTTCGTAAAATACAAATAGAAACATTTTATTTAAAAAAGTAAAGTCCTTTCGAGTAATCTGTCTTAAGCGTAAGTCTCAAGTCATGAATACCAAGTCAAAGTCAAGTAGAGTCTTTTATCAATGTTAGTCAAGCAAGTCTCAAGTAAAAAAATGTGACTCGAATCCCCCACCTCTGGTTTATAATGTGGTTAGAATGTTGCTGTATCGAATATAATACAAATATAATAAACACAAAAAGTTAGTAAAAGTAGTATTTTATTAACTCAAGGTTTATATTAAGTGAGTTTTAACGTATTTAAATATGTATTTATGCTTTTTAGATTAACTTTCTCTCTTTCTCTGTCCGTCTTTTCTAGAAACCAAAAGGAAGAGAGAGACGTCACAGCTGTCAGCAATGTCACAAATCCTTTACAACATCTGGAACTTTAAAGAGCCACTTGCATATTCATACTGGAGAAAAACCGTACAGCTGTGAAGAGTGTGGGAAAACATTCACTCAATCAGGTGCTCTCCAAACACATCAACGTATTCACACTGGAGAAAAACCGTACAGCTGTGAAGAGTGTGGGAACATGTTCACTACATCAGGTGCTCTCAAAACACATCAACATATTCATACTGGAGAGAAACCGTACTGCTGTAAAGAGTGTGGGAACATGTTCACTACATCAGGTGCTCTCAAAACACATCAACGTATTCACACTGGAGAAAAACCGTACAGCTGTGAAGAGTGTGGGAAAACATTCACTACATCAAGTAATCTCAAAAAACATCAACGTATTCACACTGGAGAAAAACCGTACATCTGCGAAAAGTGTGGGAAAACATTCATTAGATCAGAAGCTCTAAAAATACATCATCGTATTCACACTGGAGAAAAACCGTACTGGTGTGAAGATTGTGGGAAAATGTTCAAAACATCAGGTGAACTCAAAATCCATTATCGTTTTCACACAGGAGAGAAACCGTACTGGTGTGAAGAGTGTGGAAATACGTTCACTACATCGAGTGCTCTCAAATCACATCTTCGTGTTCACCCAAGAGAAAAACCATAGTGGTTTTAAGCCGAATAGGTTCCAGGATAAGAGATCAACTCAGCGAAAGCACCACGCCTGCTGACCAATCAGAGCTCAGTGTGCGGAGGAAATACAGTTTAAACTGCCATTGCAGGAAAGACGGCCGGCAAAAATCACAGACTGTGAACGTGAAAATTAATAGAATATCACCTCCATCTTCAGAGCAATCTGACTATTATAACATTAGCTTTAAGAAATCTTACTTAAATATCTGCCACAACATATGTAACCGGATCAAAGTAACATTACGTACAGTCCGCGGCACTGTGAGTGCAGACATCGATGTGTCCCATTATCATTCATATCACATCATAATGTATCATATATTTACTTATCTGTGACAGCTATTGAGCCGTATCTGACACTTACATTGTCACATACTGTAGGCAGAAGTATTATTATTTAAAGCAACACATTAAAGGTGGGGTAGGTAATTTTGGAGAAACCAGCTCGAGTGCGCTAGAATTTGAATACATTGATAAAATAAAACCCACGTCATTATTTGTTCAAGACAGCTTTATTTGAAGTCATACATAACAATACTGTGCCAAAGTAACCTGCTTACCCTCTCGTTCAAGGTTGTGAAATCCAAACAGAGCAACAGAAAACTGCAGCCTTAAGTAGAGGCTCAATCAGTGGAAACACCTGTGCTCAATTGGAGCATACCATGTAGTGCATGGGCACGGGTGACAATTTTCTTCCAAGTGTAAAAGTGTTATTGTTTAAGGCTTCTGTGGTCAGAAATGTAGAACATGTTGACCTATTTGATTTATTGTGTTTAATTAGTTTGAACTACATTTTGAATATGTTTGTAGATAAGAATAACAGTAATTAAGGGTATAAATAGTTGATTGTCCTATGGGGAGGGGCTTAACATATATAAACCTCTGGCCACAAGTGTTTTGAGGTTAGTCTGACTGTGGCTGTAGAGCAGAGAGGTACCAGTTATATTTCTTCGACCTGTACATATATATTGAGGTTTGTTTTCTTTCTGTAGATGCTTGTTATTTTGTGTTCTTTCAGCATTTGGCTGTTAATAAAAGCACCTAAGGATACATTTTTTGTGACTCTAGCCATCTTATTTAATTCCTAGTTTGTTCATCGACCCTTTTTGTAACACATGCCTCCAGCCTCTGGATTGAGTGTGTCGATTGTGGAGATGATCGGCGAACCTTTGATTTTTAGACCTTTGCAAACTCATCATCACTGACTGAAAAACAGGTCAAAAATAAAAACAGGTCACGATAAAGTTGCTCTGATTTGCATGAGAGTTGGTATACTGAGAACAGTGGCCTCACAGATTACTAATTCAAAGTGACGTGCATTTAGCCCTTGGCATCTTTGAAATATGACCTTGTACATTTCAAATACCACAGGTCATGTAGTCATTTATCTGAAGTGTACTGTACACTTCAAATATATAACCGCAGGTTCTGGGGTATTTGAAATGTACAAGGTCATATCTTCACAATGCACTGGGACTGGGAGCTCACACTTGAACCGTGTCATGCCTCCAACCCACGGATTCAGTGGTGTCAAAATGGAGACATTTGGACAATTTCACAATTTTCCTGCTCTTTTGAAACAAACATGATCTTTCAAATACAGTGGAGGAAATAAGTATTTGATCCCCTGCAGATTTTGTAAGTTTACCCACTTACAAAGAAAATACGGTTCAACTAAAGAACCCAGCAGAGAAGCTAACCAACTGCCAAACTGACGGTTAGTCAACTGCCAAACTGACGGTTTAGCCTAACTGTCCTGCTAGCTAACTAAGAAGAGGAATTCAGCCAAAAACTCAAGAGTAATAACAGCAGCTCAGAGCAACACACTCTCACTCCCTAAACGTCCAGGAGTGACGCGTGGTCAGGGTCCCGTGGCTTGCAGTTGGGACCCGCCGAGGCTCCTTCAGCTTCATTTCACGCTCATGGAAGCACCGCATCAGTTTATGTCGGCGGCCCTTAAAGGCAATGTGAGCGTCCATTCCCATTGGATAACGGAGAATTGTACACCCGGAAGTAAGTATTCTCTTCACCGTCGATTGATTTGACAGTGATATCTCCACTACTCATCAACTCAAAAACACCAGATTACCTTTGTTAATTAAACGACACTTATTTGACCCCGGTGGCGGTTTTAGGTATACAAAATCTCTGGCGGTTCTAGTGTTAAGGAGACATGGAGGTTTACAGAGAACAGACAACAAACAATATGGCGCACTGAGTACAGGTAATTAACGTATTGTGGTTTTAGATATAATTACATACTATTTAGGTTCTCGTTTGTTTGTCGATTTGGCTGTTTAGCGCAGTGTAATTGTGTTTATTTTGCTAATTTGTATTTTAAATATTAAATGTAAAGGAATGGAATACATATACATATATATATATATATATATGTCAATCCTGGCTGCTTACATTTTTATTTAAAATCATGTTGATTTTACTGTTATGATCAATTTAAAAGGTTATTTTTATTTATTTATTTTTAAGCAGACCAGCTTGAATGGTGCCCCTCTGATTTTCCACATGATGTTCTGTTCAATAAATGTTCATTGAGGAAAATGGTATCAGTGTCTTATTTTATATTCATCACAGTGAATGCAGTGAATGCTGAACTTGCCGGACCATAATGTACTGTAGTTGAAAGTACACAATGAAACACTGGCTTGCTTGTATCAAATCAATACAATTCCCACATGCTCTACCCCGGAACCTGCGGTCTTCAGACTCTGGCCCCCCGCACCAACCTGCGATCCTTCGGGGACAGAGCCTTCAGTATAGCAGCCCCCACTCTCTGGAACGCTCTCCCTGCGGAGATCTGCAACATCCCCCTTGAAGCTAACCGGAAGTATTTTCACAATAAAACAGTTATAAAATTACTGTATGTTTAAAAATGTTTTATCATTAAATATTGATTTTAATTTCTAACAATCCCTCCTTACAGACCCTTTAGGTTATGTAAATAATACTGAAATCAATGAGTTCTTCATCTGAACTTTGCATAGTACATAACTCATAAAAACATACAATCAAAATGGAATGGTTCAATAACCGTCAAAAATACAAAAAATACTTTGGTTGGTCTTCAACATAAAAGTTTTTCTTTGTGCATAACTTCTAGTGTTAACATTCAATATCGATTGGGATGTGCCACCATTGTCATCTTGGACTCAAAGGCAAAAAGAGTTTCAACAGTGTTGGCAACAGGCAAGGCCACAGAACGTTGACAACTTATTAATAATTAATCCGTTGTGAGGAATGTATGCCATCAGAGTGGTTTTGTGCAGAGTGTGATATCTTGGTTCATACTAAACACACTCTGCACAGTAGGCAAACCACCTGTAATGGATTTTACAAGTACATTCCTCCAACAGAGTCTGTGAAACTCCAGGATGGCAAATACATCATTTCTAAACAAGGTTAGTGTCCCATTTTTTAAAAATTGATCAGCCTTTTTTCCCCTCACAAAAAAACTCATTTTAATCTCAAATTGCATTCTGTTATCATAGTGCTTGCTTACAACATTGTTAAATCTCATCCTGATTGTACTTTGACCTTGCAGATCGTTTGCTTCCAACATCCTTTCCTTCAAGGATATGTTCTTGTGAAGTTTTCGATGTTGCAGTCTCTGTTGGTAGACCTATGGTGTGCATAAATGGTAGGTTTTGGTGAAATTGTTTTTTTAAAAGTATTTTTTAACTAATACATTACTCTAATTCATTGTTTTTTTCTTTATGTGTTCTTAGGCCGTTACGATCTTAATGTTCCAGAGCTAACATGCAAACATTGCACTAAGAAATGGGGTCCAGAATTCAATGACTTGGTTAGGAGTGGATACTGGCCAGCTACCATGCAAGCACAAACCCTGTTCCATTCCTTTGAGGCTATGAAGATGGCAGCTCCAGGAATGTCTAGACAAGCCGTTACTTCAATGTTGGACCAGAGAACAAAGCACTTGTCCAAATGTGAAGCTGAAAGACAAATACATGTATTATCATAATAAATATATTTATGGCCAAATATGGATGAGCGAGATATGATACAAAATATGATAACATATATAATGTATTTTTATTTCAGACTGGCAAGGTGAATGCAGATGCTTTTCAGAGAAGCTTTCTGCAGTATGTGTACTGCACATTTGAAGAGAATAAACTTCTGTGTAAAGAGCCATTTGTCTGTCCAGCCAGTAGCCCTGAAATGGTGGCTGTTTCAGTAGATGGCAATAGGAAACTTTACAGGTTCCAGAAAACAAACCAGTAAGTATTTTACATTGACACAGCACTTGTCCTTGGTCCTTGTATTTTAATTTGACATTGGGATTGCTATTTTTATTTATTTTGTACATGTCATTTGTTAGACGCTTTTATCCAAAGCGACTTACTGATTGTCCATTCAGTACAGTGGACAATCCCCACAGGAGCAATTAGTAGCTATAGTTCTTTCCTGTTATATAGCTGTTAAAACTACAGCTGTTGAATCTAAAATATTTCTGTTAGACTTTATAACCTTGTTTTGAAAGATGTGCTTTAAATATAATTATTATTATTATTATTATTACTATGTTCAATTTGTAACTAGAGTGGTTATCTATAATTCCTTTTCTTATAGGAGTGAAGAGCCAGGCTTCTTTGACGGAGTGTTTTTAGCCCAAGACTCTGAGGTTTCCACTTTTGTGGAGGATGTTCAAGGGGCTGTCAAAAGTGTGAGTTTTAAATTAAGCAATGCAAAATGTATCTCACCTTTTTTAATAACTAATTGAAGTTAAAATAGTAGTAACACAGTTGCCTTCATATTTTTTTGGAGATGGGATAGAAGTGTTGAGACCAGATGACAGGGTGATGAGGTCAGCAATGCGGTCAACTGTCACAAACATTATTGCTGTAAAACTGGATTGAAAAAACAGCTACATTCTAATCCAGAATATATTACACATTTGGAGCCTTCCAATTATCCAAAAACGGGTTTGTTATTATCCAGGGAGTTGCATATCCAGGTGAAGCTGTCAGTCGAGCACAAAACACTTGTGTGTAATAGTTTAAACTTCATATGTTTGATAATACCGTCAGTTGGTCCCACTATCCAGTGTTTTGAAATAACTTCTGATAATGATTCTCTAAAAACGATTTACTTTGGTAGACTGCAGGAAAAGCAATGTGTGGGGAATCTCACTGGACAGCAGCAAGGGAGACCTCTAAGCGAGCCAACAAGTTGGATGAAGAAGGTGTTGAAATTGCTGTGTGTAGGCATGGATTTCTTCTCAAAGGTTGGTAGTTGTCTTGATCATTTTCAATTAAAATATTTGTAGATAATCTGAAGCTTTACCTTCAATCTGCTTTGTACTCACTATTTTTATTTATTTTTAAAAAAAAGCTTTAAATATGTATAGAGGAGAAATCTTTGCCTATCCGATGTTTCTCCAAAAAGAGTTCCAGAGTGCCTCATTTTTGGCAATGGACGTGATGTGTCGGTATGTACCATATCTTGACAAAGTGTCAGAAGCCTTGCCTCATTTTCAGCCCCTAAAGGAAATGAGACATTGCTTGTCTGTGATGCATGCCAAAGCCCACAACACCAAATGCGAGGTGAGGATTTGAATTACTTAAACAACAATTAATGGTAAATCTGACCACTACACATGAGTCTGAACTGATCCAAGAGAATGTTTTAAGTTATGAGTTGTTGACCTTGAGATTTGCATCAACATTGATTACCTCATGCTTTAGATTATTTGGAATGCACGGAACCAGGAGGGTGCTGGCACCACTCTTGGTGAAGAAGTGGAACAAGTAAACAGCTTCTTATCCAGATGTGGCCTAACAACTAAATACATGGCCAAGTCAGGTTTGTGAACCTTTTTGGGCCCTGCTTTCCTGTAAATGTACACATTTATATTTTATAACATTGTAATGAGATGTATTCTTCTTCACAGCAAGAACTGACATGTTCACAGTCCATGCTATGGGCTGGAATCATCGCAAAGAGAATGGCCTCCACATTGCCCTGATTCAAAAAAGTATGTTTGTGTATTGAAATGGAGATAACTCTTTTAAGCTGTACAATTTGACATTTTAAGTCCACCCAATATATATAAAAATTACACCCCCATATAGACATTGCAGTGGTGCAGGACTAGAGCTACGAAATTCATTAAATATGTTATTGTGTTAATTTCCTCCTTAAAATGCATACTTTTGGTTTCTTTTCATTGAATTATTTTATAAAATGGCATGATTCTGTTTTGCTATTTTGCAGACAGCAGAAAAGACAGAGGCTGTAACTGAGAGCCTGAAGAAAATGCAGGACCAGTTGAATTGCTCTGATGACATAGAACTGTGGGTTGATGATGTCAAACAGTGGGCCAGTAAAGGTAAGAACAATGCTGTTTTGACGTATACATAGATGGAGTCGGTTCATAAAAACTAAATAATGCTGTTCAAATTAAACTTTGTCCTTTAGTGTGGCTGTTATTGTGCCTGTTAATGTACGATGTGCAAATAACAGACATTAATTGGGTTTGAAACTTGTTTTTTTCTTTTTATCTTATTCATTTAGGAAGTGCATCAGCCAGTCCTGCAGATGCTGGTTGTTTGCAGATCTCAATAGAAGCACTCTTTGTGAGCATTTGCCAGAAAAAGCACTACCTTTACAGACAAAATGGTAAGCATTTTGGGACATTTATTGGTTGTGTTGATTAAATCCCGTCAGCTCTTTTATAATCTATGTTTTACTCTCATTACAGATCGTAACAAAAGGCGTCAAAAGATCGTCCAAAAGGTTGCCCAAGAAAATAAAAGGTTGCTAGCGGACATCCACAAGTACAACCAGCAACCTGATGGTGACCCTATTAGCCGCATTCACACCGCAGGACTTTCCCGGTACTTTGGTTATTTAGTTCCGTTAGTACCAATAATGTCGCGTTCACACCGCCGGGAACTCTTTTGGCCATTTTCAGTCCCTGCTAGAGAGGTGGTACGAACCTGGTGATAAAAGAGTGCCAATTTCTATTCTATTTCTATTGGCTGGGCGAATTGCAAACCACGCCCCGTTAGACTTTTTTTGTTAGGCAGCCATTTTTTTCCCTCGCTACAAAACCACATCCACACCCAATAGAGTCTGGATGCAGACCGCAGCAAGGAGGCGGATCCTATAGGGGGCGTTTCCTAAAGGGTTATGAACCCCGCCCCCCACTTATTTCTTAAAGGTATATGACGCTCTCTGTTTTTAATGAATCAAACGAACTTTGAAAAATAATAATTATAATTAATTTGCATAAAGAATGAAGAGTATACAACCCACAGAGAAGACCAATTCATAAATTGTAGGCATATCATTTTTCACTGTTTGTGCAGTGGTAGTAATTATTATTCAAATCAATCAACTACGTTTTATGGAAGATATTGCTGTATATCATTTAACAACATGAGTAGAGGTTTCTGTACACCTAAAATACTGAAGTTGAAGTTACTGTCCTGATATGTATCATTCATTTGTTCATGTTGTGTCTGGTGGTAAGATTAATTAAAAAATATATACAGTAGGCCTACATACAAAGAGGAAAGTCTTTATTAAACAAACATTTTATTGGCTGTTCTAATTATTATTATTAACCCCATCAGCCATTTTCATGGAAGGTGCCTCCAGCATCATAAAAACAGTCAATGCTGCAGAATCCTGCCAGATCATCTTCTGAGTACATCCCCAAGAGTTGACCTCTGCGCCCATATCCCCTGTAGCCTTCCGAGTCCTTGTACAGGTTGCGGCACTGTATGCAGCTGGAGATCTGGAACGGGATCCTGTAGGTCTTGGTGTACTCCACAGAGTACTCCTTCCAGGTCACCACACCTGATGAGAAAAGAAAAGAAGGACTCAATTGTCTAAAACGTAGGTTCAGTTTATTTTTTATTTCAGCCAGAAGCCTACAGCTGCCACCCAAAAAAAAACCTTTGCGCTGGCCTTTCTTCAAGCCAGACAAGCAGTCATGTCCAAGTTGACTGCACCTATAGCTTATTGTGGTTCTATAAGTGAGTGACTTTACCTGTAGCATAGAGATGCTGTGCACATAAAAATGTGGGAGTCTAAATGAAAGCGTAACTATATACAGCAGCCGACATTTACTGAAAGGATGCGTCCGTCTCTCGTCTGGTTCATTACAACTAGTAGTTACAAACTGTTACAGTTACAACCTTAATCAGTACCGCACATCTTATTACTCAATTCAACCAACCAAGCTAGCCATGTTGTCTAGCCGAATCCATACCATATTATTTGATTAAGTTACAGTATGTAGGGCAGGCCTACTTATATTTCCAAGATAATACAACAGTACACAACAGTACACTAGCATCATGCTAAGTGCTGGTTAGCATCACAGCATGTACGCTAACCTTAGGTCAATTAGATGATCAGCTTTGGTAACACAAATCAGTATTGTTACCGAGCCTGATAATCTATTGACCTATCTAAGCTTAACGTTATTACAACAGTAGAGTAGGCGTGGTTGCAAACGGGACTATAGGCCAACGTGTTTATAGCATCATGCTAAGTTAGCATTTAATACCACAAACATTTTTACCACATACAACTATTATTTACTTTATTAACGCTTAACGAGGTTGGACAGTCGATGTTGTACTTTGATAACGAGACAATTGTGTGTTAAGAAAAATGACATTACAATAAATATAAACATGCATCTCTGGAAAATACTATTACCGCTGTTTCAACTTGTTGTTCGGCCATCTTGAAAGAACGAATGACTTCTTCTGCGAGGATTTATAAAATCAGCTGGAATCCCTTAAGTTGCATTACTGCCACTTACAGTATGTATTTCTGCTGAGTGTCATTATTCTATTGGATAAAAAAAGTTAGGATCCGCCCCCTATAGGATCCGCCCCTATAGGATCCGCCTCCTTGCAACGGTCTGCATCCATTCCAGACCCATCTCGGCACACCTGAGCGAGTAGTTTTTTTGTACTTTAAAGCAGTTATGACCACACGTACTACAACACCGGAGCGGTGGAATGATGAGGAAGTGTCGGCGCTTCTGGCAATTTACTCTGAGGACGGGATGCAGCTGTGGGAGCTCGCTGAAACGGCGGATTCAGTCGGCTGTGAAGTGAGCAACGACGACAACGACGAAGGTAAAATAAACTACTTTGTACTGGGGTTTTTAATATGCACATTACTGGTCTCAGATGTACTTTTATTTGCTCAGTAGATCGAGGTAGCCATGAGCAGGCTGAACTGGCTAACACTGTTAGCCGGCCCTGAGCTGGCTAATAACATAACATCTAACTAGCTATTCTCGGCCGCCATGAAAACGTTTTGACTTGTGAATAAGTGGGCAGTGTTTTCTGTAATGTGCTTCACTAACTCATGGCACTACATTTGTTTGTTTCAGGCGAGGCGGGACAACTCGCTGGATTGGAAACTAGTGGACTTTCCTTTCCGGATCGCAACAGCAGCCGTTGCTCGTCTCCCTTTCCATCAACCAAACGCAAAAGTACGTTCACACACACTGTAGCTTCACAATCACGTTTACTTCCTTCATGGTACAATTATGAATTATGAAACACCGTGGAAAACGTGTTTGCCTAGGCAGGCGTTTACACTTTTCGCGCATATTTTACTCTCACAAAATTGTAAACATCCGGGCTAGGTCACATGACTTCCGGTAAGAAAACGTAACGTGTGTGTCTCTCTCTCTGTGTGTCTGTCTGTGAGTGTGTGTGTGTGTGTGTGTGTGTGTGTGCCTAACCCTATCAGACGGAATAGCCCTAACAGCCTGACCGTCTCCCTTCTGCCTGTAAAACTACATGGTGATTACATAATGTTTCCTCTTAGGAAAGCGCTCACAGGACACACATGATGAGAACTTCTTTAACACCGTCGAGACTATGGAGGACAGGCGTGCCATGGCCAGCAAGGTGATGCACGAGGATCAGATGATGCTTTTACACAAGGCTCAGGAAACAGAGGACAGGGTGATTGCGATGATGGAGCGCCAGGATGAACGGGACGCAGTCTTGGCACAGCAAATGGAGCAACAAAAGGCTTTTCAGCAGGAGCTTCTGGGAATGCTTTCAGAGCTAGTGAAGTCCAACAGGCCTTCCTCCCTGTAGTATTGTTTTAAATATTGACACACAGCTGTGTTTCCTGGACCTGGAAACATTCAGGGCTTAGCCCACAGTTCAACTCTTACAGTGCTATTTTTATATATTTTTTATAAGTGTATTTTTTTGGGTAAATTTTTTTAAGTTGATTTTCTATTGTTATTATATATATATATATATATTGCCACTGTTTTTTAATACTGACACCTAACTTGCACTAAGGTGTGTCTGCTGCTATATATATTGCCACTGTTACATTGTTTTGAAACTACTTACACCTTATTTTACATTTCACACTTTTATTTAACTTCAATTTACATGCATACGACACACCTGGAACAGCGTGATGCCGTTATTGTTATGTCTTGACTGTGTAATAAAACAAACAAACTGGCAAAGCTTTATTTATTGTGTCCCACCCCAAATTTGCAGAATAGAAGAATGTGAGAGCAGACAGGTGTCGGTGGTTGAATTTATCTACAATGTTGCAACCTTGTGCAGCAATGGCAGAAACACAAGTCTTACACACATAAACACAAGTAATTTATCATGTCTTTTGTTTTAGATAAATAAGGGAAAAACACCAAACAAGGGTTAATGTCCTTTTCCAAAATCAGCCTGAGGGGGTAATATATAATAAATACATAAAGATAAAGTCCATTGTTATAATGGGGTATTTTATTTGTAAATTACCCTTATAACCCAGCCTCATGGTGCACATAATTCTTTGCTTGGACATTTTGTTGGTTTGAGTCATTTGAGCTCGGATTCTAGTAGGGACATAAAGTAACACGTGTCTTAGGAAGATATGAACTTCATCTTGGTGAAGTTGATGCTGAATTCACTATTTAGTAGATAATCATGTGACACTTTATGGCCCATTCCCAAACCGCCCCCTACACCCTACCCCTCCGTTTGCGCGTTCACGCGGAGGGTCCGCCATATTGAGGGCTGTTCCAAAGCAACGAGTGTGGAGGGGGAGTGGGCTATCAAGCCCTCAAACAGCGAGTCTGCAGCGGTGCTGACTTGAGACCGGTCTCTACCTGACCGGAGTCACGCTGTGTGTGTCCGTCAGGAAACACGCTGTTTACAAGTAGTTCCAGCAAACATCCACTGATAAATTGCGATGTTAACAACCTCATGATAACCTCATATGTTTTTAACTTAGGATCATAGCTGTGTTTAGTCTAGAAAAAGGTAAATGTGTGCATTTTATTATAAAGTTGTGTATATTTACAGACCGTTGCAAAAACTAAGAAGCTTATAAACATCAGGTTTAAAACTAAAAGAGCTTTGAAACACAATGAAAGATGTTTGGAGTTTTATTTGAGTTATTCATTTAAACTTTTTGTCTAAGAGATGCTGATTTGAAACCGTTGTTACACACAGTTACGGCATTTCCTGTTTCTGCCGGAGAGAGGGGAGGCCGTCCCAAAGCTTGCTGCTGTGTTTACTCCCTCCATCTGACAGGAGGGAGCCTCGTTGAGCTGCGAGTGTGGCTACAGACGGAGTTCACTCCATCACGGAGGGGTAGGGTCGAGGGAGTGGTTTGGGATTGGGCCTTTATCTTTGCACTACGGTCTGTCTGCTGAGCCTACCTATTATATATATATATATTGCCACTGTTATGTTTTGATACTGACACTTAATGATCTGCTGCTGATAAATAAAAGATAACCTACATGGCGATTTAACAGATAATGTATCTTGCTTATTTCTCCTCTGACACTATCTTTACAGTGACCTGTGTAGCATCCTATACATCACATTTAAGTGATTATCCTGATACCATCATGTTTCATCGGTTATAAACTGGCGAAGCTTTAGTTATTGTGTCCCACCCACAATGTGTGAAAGCGGCTATTGACACCAACACGGTTGTGGAGAAACTCAACCAAATCTGCAGAGAGCATGATCTGGCCTTGGCAGGAACCCAACAGAGGTGCTGTATGAAGATTTTACTTCTAATCTACAAAACTGTAGTAATACAATGTGTTCATTAATGTGAAATGTTTATATTCATTCTCAGACGGTGTGGACATTCTCACTAAGAAGGGGCTGTTTGACCAAAAAATGCTTCTGTCACGACTGAGAGAAGAAAAGCAGATCCTTGTGAAGGAGATGATGCAGCTCTGTCAGTACCTCAAGGACTCTGTATCAAAGGTCCAGACACTGATGGCCCCAGTTTCATTGATCACACAGACAGAAATTAAGTGAACCACATGGATTTATTCACTTTAAAATACACAAGTCAATGTTTTTCAAACCAGCAAAGGCAAACACACTTTAAAGAAGATGTTATCCATCTGTTTGTTTTTATTTGAGTCTGACTGCATTCCAGTCTTTCTTGACCTAAATACGTTTTCTCTGAATAATTTTCACAATTTATATGTTTGCTAAACTTGTAGGCTATCCGAATGGATTCACAGAGGAGGGGTACAAGGGCCTTATGTGTCTTCTAAGGAGAAATCTGCATAACCTCAGACTCAAACAGCAGACAGTAGCAGGCGCCTACAGGGGAATTCTGGAACCCAGTTCTAGGCTGGTGGAGGACGAGGACATGGAAGAAGAAAAAGACTGGCAAAGTGACAACAGCTCAGATGATGAAGATGATGCAGAAGAAGGGACTTGACTTGTGGAAAGTTACTTGGTGCCCTTATGCAGTTCTGTAGTTAAAGCGGACATATTATGCTTATTTTCAGGTTCATATTGTGTCCATATATCTGCCTTTACTGTTCTTCATTTGCACAGCTCCCTTCAGCCATTCTGACTTAATAATCAGATTTCAGCTAGCTGACTGTTTTAAGTGAATAAAAAGGTAGTAAAGTGACACCAAACACAAAGCAGTCTAACAACTAACCCGTGGTGTTTAGCTAGCTGACAGGCACAACACTAGCACGCTAACACAGCTAGCTAATCTGTTAGCCAACATGTAGATGTTTCTGTCTGGATTTGATTAAGTGTGCAGTTTTTACCTTAAAGCGGACATATTAAGCTTATTTGAGTTTGAAATGAGTGCTTCTACTGTGACATGTTTCCATGCTTTAATGTTAAAAAAAAAATGCTTTTTTTCTCATATTACCTGTGCTGCAGCACCTCTTTTCTTTACTTTGTCATGTGCATTATCATATATTGTAACCTGTGTTTTGCTACATATGCTCTTTTACCTTACCAAAATAGTAATACACTTGATTTTGTACATAACTGATGTCTGTAAATATTTACTGATACCCACTTGATATGTTATTACATTATAGAGTTGTCTTCACACATCAAATAATTAGCTTGAACTGAGGTTACAGTCATACCATTTATAACAGAGATTGATATTGGATGTGTAACATAATTCACAACTAACTAAAACCTATGTTGAGGATCGGGAGAGGGACAACAGTTCTTCCAAAAAGCACTGGTAGTGTAAGGGACATCTTAAAGGGTCAGATAATATAGACAGACATTGGCAGTGTATTAAATCGATGTGTGTGGTTGTGGAAATACTGGACGTGACGTTGTGCGATTGCGTTGCCATGCAACAGCTTTGGTTCATGTTAATTTACAAACTCTTCAACTACAACCCTAGTTATATTTAAAACATGTTTAGAAGGCCTCGCGAAATACTTTAATGTAAATTAAAATGTGAAGGAATGTGTGTATAACAAAATACATCCGTCATAAACACAATACCGGAAACAGACATAGGCAAGATCCTCAGCTGATTGGATGTTTTAGCCGCAAAGCATGCTGGGATATGGTGTTTATGCGATATGAAATCTGAAAACATGTTTTAAAAATAAAATAATACTTTATTCCGAATGTGCTTGCTTTTCTCTTTGAAAGTCATCACATAACGGCATTGTAATACACGGTTCGGCTGCATTAAATATTACATATCTGCCGTAGTTCTCTATTTATAGAGCCCTGATGAGAAGACTTCTAGACAAACATGAGGAACTGCCGCCAACACTGAAAACGTGACATGGATCATAAATATATCAGCCATTAAACAACATCTTACATTTCTTTTCACACAATACGTCTCCTTGCAGTATCAACACTAATTCGGCTGACTTTTATATTTGATCCAATTGGTAGATAGGCTGTATTTACACCATAAAGGTGCACAGCTGATATAAAGGGACACCTAGTGGTTAAAGCATGTTATTGAATTTCATCCATCCATCCATCTTCTCCCGCTTATCCGTGGTCGGGTCGCGGGGGTAGCAGTTCCAGCAGAGAGCCCCAAACTTTCTTTTCCCTGGCGACATCAACCAGCTCTGACTGGGGGATCCCAAGGCGCTCCCAGGCCAGCGAAGAGATATAATCCCTCCACCTGGTCCTAGGTCTACCCCTTGGTCTCTTCTCAGCTGGACGTGCCTGGAACACCTCCCTAGGGAGGCGCCCAGGTGGCATCCTAACTAGGTGCCCGAACCACCTCAACTGGCTCCTTTCGACGCGAAGGAGGAGCGGCTCAACTCCGAGTCCCTCCCTGATGACCGAACTTCTCACCTTATCCCTAAGGGAGACACCAGCCACCCTGCGGAGAAAACCCATCTCGGCCGCTTGTATCCGCGATCTCGTTCTTTCGGTCATGACCCATCCTTCATGACCATAGGTGAGGGTAGGAACGAAAATGGCCCGGAAGACAGAGAGCTTTGCCTTCTGGCTCAGCTCCCTTTTCGTCACAACGGTGCGGTAAAGCGACTGCAGTACCGCTCCCGCTGCTCCGATTCTCCGGCCCATCTCACGCTCCATTGTTCCCTCACTCGAGAACAAGACCCCGAGATACTTGAACTCCTTCACTTGGGGTAAGGACTCATTCCCTACTTGGAGTGGACAGTCCATCGGTTTCCTGCTGAGAACCATGGCCTCAGATTTGGAGGTGCTGATCCTCATCCCAGCCGCTTCACACTCGGTTGCGAACCGATCCAGTGAGTGCTGAAGGTCGCAGACCGATGAAGCCATTAGAACCACATCATCTGCAAAAAGCAGTGGTGCAATCCTTAGTCCACCGAACTGCAGACCCCCTCCCCCATGACTACGCCTCTAAATCCGATCCATGTATATTACAAACAGGATTGGTGACAAAGCGCAGCCCTGGCGGAGGCCAACCCTCACCGGAAATGGGTCCGACTTACTGCCGAGGACCCGGACACAGCTCTCGCTTTGGGAGTACAGAGATTGGATGGCCCTGAGTAGAGACCCCCTCACCCCATACTCCCGCAGCACCTCCCACAGTAACTCCCTGGGAACTCGGTCATACGCCTTCTCCAAGTCTACAAAACACATGTAGACCGGATAAGCGTACTCCCAGGCCCCCTCCAGGATCCTTGCGAGAGTAAAAAGCTGATCCGTCGTTCCACGACCAGGACGGAATCCGCATTGTTCCTCCTCAATCTGAGGTTCGACAATCGGCCTGACCCTCCTTTCGAGTACCTTAGAGTAAACTTTCCCGGGGAGGCTGAGTAGTGTGATGCCTCTGTAATTGGCACACACCCTCTGATCCCCCTTTTTAAAAAGGGGAACCACCACCCCGGTCTGCCACTCCTTCGGTACTGTTTCCGACTTCCACGCAACGTTGATGAGACGTGTCAACCATGACAGTCCCTCAACACCCAGAGCCTTCAGCATTTCCGGGCGGATCTCATCCACCCCCGGGGCTTTGCCACTGTGGAGTTGTTTGACGACCTCAGTGACCTCCCCCCGGGAGATTGGTGTTGATCCCCCGTCATACTCCAGCTCTGCCTCTAACATAGAGGGCGGAGTTGTCGGGTTCAGGAGTTCCTCAAAGTGTTCCTTCCAACGCCCTAACACTCCATCAGTTGAGGTCAACAACGTCCCATCCTTACTGTACACAGCTTGGATGGTTCCCTGCTTCCCCCTCCTGAGGTGTCGGACAGTTTTCCAGAACAACTTTGGTGCCGCCCGAAAGTCCTTCTCCATGTCTTCTCCGAACTTCTCCCACACCCGCTGCTTTGCCTCGGCCACGGATGAGGCTGCTGCCCTTCGGGCCTGTCGGTACCTTGCAACTGCCTCGGGAGTCCCCCGGGATAACAAATCCCTGAAGGCCTCCTTCTTCAGTCGAACGGCTTCCCTGACCACCGGTGTCCACCAGGAGGTTCGAGGGTTACCGCCCCTTGAGGCACCTAGGACCTTGAGACCACAGCTCCCCGCCGCGGCTTCGGCAATAGAGGCTTTGAACACCGACCACTCTGGTTCAATGTCCCCAACCTCCACAGGAATGCCCGAAAAGCTCCGCCGGAGGTGTGAGTTGAAGGCCTCCTGAACTTGGGCCTCCTCCAGACGTTCCCAGTTCACCCGAACTACACGTTTGGGCTTACCAGGTCTATCCAGAGGCTTCCCCCGCCACTCGACCCAACTCACCACCAGATGGTGATCAGTTGACAACTCCGCCCCTCTCTTTACCCGAGTGTCCAAAACATACGGCCTCAGGTCCGATGATACGATAACGAAATCGATCATGGACCTTCTGCCTAGGGTGCTCTGGTACCACGTACACTTATGAGCATCCTTATGTTCGAACATGGTGTTTGTTATGGCCAATCCATGACTAGCACAGAAGTCCAGTAACAAACCACCACTCCGGTTCAGATCAGGGGGGCCGTTCCTCCCAATCACGCCCCTCCAAGTGTCTCCATCATTGCCCACATGTGCGTTGAAGTCTCCCAGCAAGATTAAAGAGTCCCCTTCAGGAGCCCCATACAGGACTCTTTCCAGGGTCTCCAAGAAGGCCGTATACTCTGAACTGCTGTTGGGTGCATAAGCACACACAACAGTCAGAGTTTTCCCCCCCATAACCCGCAGGCGTAGGGAGGCGACCCTCTCGTCCACTGGGGTAAACTCCAACAACGAAGCACCTAACCGGGGACTTGTGAGTATCCCCACACCCGCCCGGCGCCTCACACCTTGAGCAACTCCGGAGAAGAATAGAGTCCAACCCCTATCCAGAAGTAAGGTTCCAGAGCCGACGCTGTGCCTAGAGGTGAGCCCAACCAGATCCAACTGGTAACGCTCCACCTCCCGCACAAGCTCCGGCTCCTTCCCCCCCAGAGAGGTGAATTTCATTATTTTTATTAATAGATATTAATAGGATCCCTATAAAGTATATTCATTACTCGTTATTCTCTACTAATAGTTAATTAAAGACTGTATATAATGACTATTTTGCACATCCTTTTCAAGATTTCAAGATTTTCTAAGGTTTATTGACATATCATATACACAAACGGTGTAGTTATGCAATGAATGAAAAACTTTGTGTATACCTCCAGCAATGTTAACTATGTTGAAGCACTTATTTTAACTGATATTATACATATGTATTATACTCTTATATAAGATGTATGTAGATAGTATAAGAAATGTGCAGAATACGACAATTTAATGGTGGAGGTACACACATATTTATAGATGTATTGTAATGCACTGTTGAGAAACCTGCGACCAAAGTTTTTCATCTCCGGCCTTGTCAGGTATTGAACAATCAATAAATAAAGAACACAGAATTATTAAATATAAAACACAGAATTTGTGTGATTATACTAAATGATTTACAAATAAACACCACTGCATATTTACAACTGTTACACATGCTGATGTAACGCAAATGTTTCCAACTTGGGATCAATAAAGTATATCTTATCTTAAGATGATCGATGGCTACTGCCATATTTGCAAAATGTGCCTCTGAACCTTGACAAGTGCATGTTTCAGGCTTATCAATTAACAACAGGAGGGGTCACAGACATAAGACCAGCTGTTAAATAAAGCTCTTCTGACATTAGCTGTCGTGTGGGTATATATTAATGCTGCCCATTATGGGCACAAGTAATTTTCACCCATTTATTAGTTATATGTTTTACATTTGAGTGTTTCCTATCCCCTAAACCTCCAGGGATGTACACAGTTTAATACTGGCCACTTCTTATTATGGGAAATACGAAAACGTCTTTTAAAACTACAACTCCCAGTAGAGACGTGCCATAGAACATGTTGCGAACATGGTTGCGAAACACAATAGCCAGCATGTGTAGTTCTGGGGACGGGGTGGGGGAGGGGGGGGACGGGGCGGACCCGTTCAAATCCAGTTTTGGACAGTCTGCCGTGTTTCCATCCCATTTCAAGTGCTGATCGACGCTCGGCACACTCTCCAATAACAGAGCTTGAGGACTATCACGGGGTTTGTCAAGCGAAGCGGAGAGAATACTTACTTCCGGGTGTAATATTCTGTAAAGCAAATGAGCTGCTCCGACCCTCGGTCCTGACATACTCCAACTTGTGTTTATTAATCAAACAAATAAATAAACACAAGGATAATTATGTGTTATTGTTGAGTAAATGGAGAATTGCACAGGGGAAAATAACGTATCTATGCCACAATTTTAGATGCGGATTTTGTTAAACTAATACGTTTGCGCTGTGGACCAACACTATACATTGACGGGGAAGGGGGTAGCAATAAAGATAACACCATTAAACAGTTACACAACATAACAGAAATAATATCGATAGCAGCATCCCTAGCAACCACCTTGGTGACAATGAAAACGTTGTATAGACACCATTTCCTGAAGTAATCTTCGTAATAACTAGCAAACTAAAGATCATGTGCATCCACTGCACACATAATCTGAAATAACAACTCATATTTCTAGCATCAAATGACATCAAAACGCATTTTAATGGCCAAACTAACTTTAAAATAGGCATTTTACACCGAGAATAAAACGAAGTTCGGCCATGTTTTTTTTTCTGCAGGGAGAAATTTGAAGATCATGTGACATAGACGCCAGCCATTGGAATGAATGGTGAAAAAAAACGTAGGGATCTTACAATTTCAGAGGCGTTTTTGTAGAAATACTACGTCCTACGTTGTGGACCAACGTAGTTATTACACGTTTTTTTGTGAGACTGGGTTGGAATTGCTTGAAGTGCAAAGTCAGATTGCTGCGCAGACAGCAAAAGTCACAGTACTCAGAAACAGAGGGTCTGACATAGGATACTTGATTCCATCTACACATATTGATGATGCATCAAGAACTGGCCCTGGCTTTGTGATGTTCTCAGTGATTTCTCTCTGAACATTCAAAGGGAAACAGGCAAGCAAAACTGGTGAAACCGGTAAGATCTCAAATGCTCACTGTAGGCCGCAAGGTGAACCTCGAAAAGTCCTTTAGAAAATAAATCCCGCTCCACAGAAGTGGAACTACATAATATTTAGTTCATAAAAAAGAACGAGTCATGCTTATCCACCAAAGAAAAGTTCGTCGCTAAAATTCCTGTCAATTCTTCTAGGCACGTAATTATTGGCTGAACTAGTGCCTTCAAAGCGTAATAATATCTTGGTCAAAAGTAGTGCCACGGTTTGTCACGTGATCGTGCTACACCAATTGGGTAGCTGCATATTGTCAACAGAAGTGAAAGACGGCCGCCTACATGGTTACGCTAAACCAGACCAAATGGATTCTAAACAGTGCTGTATGCTTGTTTTATGTCATGTTTTGTCATATGTCTTAATACATCACTAAGTCCGAGGTATTTGCGTTATATACGCGGTATTTGTGAGAGGTTTTACTATCTGGGAACAGAGTTGACCATCGAATCAACATTGGCTAGCAGCATTTATCAGCCAACTCCAGCTACAACAACATTCCTGGACTACCATGTTCGCATCGCTAGGTTCATTGGCTGAGCTCGTGGATTATTCCATTAGACTGAGGACTTTTTGTCTGTCTGTCTGTTGTTATTGTTACCATGTACACGTTAAATGCACTCTTGAAATAAACATGACTTGATTTCATACATAGCTGCGTCCAAGAAGAAGGTTAACTTGTTACGTTAAGTAATTTAGATCAATAAAATGCAGTACTTATACCAATGACCATTGATTCATTTATTTACTCATTCATCATATAATAATTTGATGAATTGCATTATTATTATTATTATTATTATTATAGATTATTATTATAGATATATATAGATTATTATTATAGATATATATATATAGATTATTATTATAGATATATATAGATTATTATTATAGATATATATATAGATTATTATTATAGATATATATAGATTATTATTATAGATATATATAGATTATTATTATAGATATATATAGATTATTATTATAGATATATATAATATATATATATATATTATAGTATTATTATTATTATTATTGTAATATGATAATATTGTATTTGTAACTTCACAATCAATGCCACCGTTGTAAGCTTGTCCTGTACGTATTCCATCTTGTATTGGTAAAATAATCAACCTTTTCGTGCTTCACAGACGTAATATGCATGTAACAATGTTTGTGTGTTGATAATTTTGACTTTTTGAGACTTTCTGGTGCGTTTTCCTCGTCCCCGCTACTCGATGAAACCATGGCGGTCGCCATTTTTTTCCAAATCTGTTTGTTGATAACATGGTTGATACCGGTATATGCAGCTACCCAATTGGTGTAGCACGATCACGTGACGGACCGTGGCACTACTTTTGATCAAGATATTATTACGCTTTGAAGGGACTAGTTCAGCCAATAATTACGTGCCTAGAAGAATTGACAGGAATTTTAGCGACGAACTTTTTTTTGGTGGATAAGCATGACTCGTTCTTTTTTATGAACTAAAGATTGTGTAGTTCCACTTCTGTGGAGCGGGATGAAACGATAACAGGGTTCACCTTATGGCCTACTGTACCATGCTGTCATTTTGTGGCACCTGCTCTATAACAGTGTCCCTCTATGTCTCTGTTTAAGATGTCAGAGTTGAATGACGTCCTGCAGTTATCTGTATAGAGAGGCGAAGTCCCTCCCCTTGGAGCCTCCATGGGACCTTATTTCGGAAAAATTATACATTGAAGTCAATGGGGAGAGAAAGATTATCTTTCGGTGCCGTTTGAATTGTGCCACGAATTACACATATGATGTTTGTCAATCTTAAACAATCATTTCCATGTAAAAAAGTCACAGTTTGTCGTAAAACTGTTGAAATATAAGACTATGAAAAATACGCAACTAGAAAGACTACAAATCCCAGATCCAATTCTGTGTCGCGTAAGTGATGTCATAGGCGTTAATGCTCCAAGTGGTTGCGACTCGCAATTAAAGCAAAGAAGAAGAAGAAGATGTCATAACTGATTTATTCCTCCTAATATAAGAGATTGCTAAAATAAATTTACTTTTACAAGATGCCTGTGTGTTTTGTACCAGGTTGTAATCACAACAGTAATCATACCTCTTGCTCGTTCTATCACTTCCCGTCTGATGAAAGGACCAGGAGTCGCTGGATCAAACATATCAGGTAATATACATGTTGTGCATGGAACATAGTCAAGTTAGCTACCTAGCTAGTAGCAAGCACGTTAGTTAGCATTACATTACTTAGCCTTGTCATGAAGTAAACCAAAATGTTAAACAGTAAGAGTAGTCATTATGGTAAGTATTTCGTATTTCGTGAAACATTTTAAGAGTAGCCTACTGCCCCCCTCCACCGGGTGCTAAGGAGGCAGTAGGTGCTATGCTAACGCTACGTGAACGTGTTTCATTGTGATGATAGTGAGGGTGAGTCAATCTGTTTGTTGGCAAGACAGTAGTTGAGTGATTACTGAGAGAAAATTATTCAAAGAGATCATTATTCAAAGTGTTGTTACTGACCTTTTTCTCTTTTATTTTCTTTACCTCACCTGTAACTCTGCTGAGACCTTGAGGAACATGCACACTGGACTGACCTGCTCTGGCAACCTGATTTCCACTGTACGTATTTGGTTATGGTATATTATTTATATACATCAAAGGCACAATGCACCCCCCAGAGACACACATGTATTGAGTGTGATATTTTGCATAGGTCATGTGAAATCATCTTTACACACTTGAAAACTGTAGGAGCGGCAACTTGTTTTGAAAATTGAATTTTTGATATCCGATAATAAAGTTGATCTTTTTTCTTTATTCTTCTCTCTTCCCAGCTCCATCCATCACCATTCTCTGTTCCTGCAGGTCCTGCTTGCTAATCAATGCTCATATCTTTTTAAACAATTACAAATAAAGTCAATGTATTGTATGACATGAAGTTGTGCTTCATTCGGAGTCAATAATAAATTCATTCTGCCTTCAAGTGCACAATGATTGTGGACTGCACCAACATCCATGTAGCTGCCCCCCAGTAAGATGAACCAAGCAAAGTTGACATACTCAACATACAGCTGTGCTCTTAAGTTTACATGAAACATTTGTGAAATATTGGTAATTATTTGGAAAAAATGACTGATGATGGAGAAAACTTTTCTTATTTAGGAACAGTGGTCAGTTGAAGCCATTTATCACTACATATATGTGTCACACATTAAGAGCTCTGTCTTACTTCCTCGCTCTTGGTCCTCTTCTACCTGGAAATAAAGACAACCAAAACACACACAAGCTGAATGTTAAAAGTGCTTCACAAGATAAATAGAAGAGTGCAGACTGTTTAAACTATGGGTAGGGGGACTATTTGGCAGGTTTAAATGATTATTAGTAATTAATTATATCATTTTCTCATTGTAGACGAGCAGACAGGGAGCCAGATGAGAAATGCAGAATATGCAGCTGCCATTTTCCACATGGAAAAGACAAAGGGCCAAGTTTATTTGGGTGAACAAAAGAGAAAGGGAGCTTAGCTGTAAATCAGTCCACCGACCAGCTACACCAAAGGGCCTGAGTCTGCAGGCACTGACCCCGAACCCTCCAGCGTGCAGTCCTCAGACACCGACGCCGAACCTGGACCCTGCAGCGTGCAGTCCAGTTGTTCCGAATACCTGGCAGGGGATAATTGTGAATGGCAAAATATTCAGCAGCAGGCTTACCTGATGATGTCATCCGAATGGAAACAGGGCTTCCTGATCAGGCCATGTTTAAAAGGGTGGCAGGCCATGTTTAGAACATGGCCAGCTCTTTTCACAGAAAGCCAGGTTTGTTTGTCCTTTTGTGTTCTAAATGTAATGTTCATAAAATGTAGTTATATCCTCATACCTACTTAAATATCTGATTTTATTAAGATATTACTGCGAGAAGTGCACAGAGGCATCTTGAAAAATCAGATGGTGAAGCAAGCAAAAGCTGTCTAAATAAAAAATGCACTTATTTGTTTCACCAAGGACGATTTTATTTGACAGTTTTACATGGTTTGTTCTCTTTTGTGTTTCAGGTTTATTGCGAGTTCAACAGAGGGGTGGGGGGAAATCTCAAGGACAACTTCTTCGATGCACTTGAACGTTTCTCTCCGAGCCTGATGGACCTCTTTAGAAAGAACATGGGTGTCACTGGCCAATTTCTGTCTGAGCTTTTACGTCAAACAAAGGTGGGTTTACTTAACATCTGTCTACCCAATCTCTTTCCTCTCTCCTTGTTCCTCTTCTGTCCCTTTGACTTCCTTCTCATCTCTTATTTTCTCTCATTTGCTGTTCTCTGTCTTCTCCTCTTGTCCTGTCAATTTAATTTCATCTTTTCATGTGTCATTGTTTCCTCTTTTCCCTTGTTCATTTTGCTTGTTTTGTCTCCTATTCTATTCTTTGGTCAAGAAGAAGTTATGGAATTCTGTTCTCTCCCTTTTCTATTCTCTCCTATCATGTCATCTCCTTGTGTCCTCTCCTTTACTTTCAAGTATATTTGCAATAAAGTAATTGTGTAGATTTTGTAGAATGTATTTGATGAATATATGACCATTCTTTGTTATCTCCACTATATTCCAGACCACTGAGCCAACAGACATCAGATGCCTTTGTGTTCGGGGACTGCCAATCATCTTGGGGGATGAGCCTTCTGCCTTCTTCAAGACCTGCACCGTAAGTTACTTTAACCCTTGTGTTATGTTCACATTTGGCACTCTTTGGTAATGTTCGGGTGAAATTGACCCGGGACATTATTCAGGGTTTAAAAAAAATACGGAACTAAATTTAACTTACACAATTCCTTATATATATTGTCTTTAACCAATCCACCAACAATATAGATGAAATAGGATTAGTTTTTTTAAATACTCTTTGCTAGATAAAATTGAACAATGGAAGTGTCCATAAAAATGTAATTTATGTAAGAAAAAATAATAATCAAAGCCTTCGAGGAAATATAGCAATTTAACGGCAATTGAAACAAAAGAACCACACATCCAAAAGTATTTGGATGTGAAATATCTATAGATGATGAAACATCCATATAAATGACATAGAATAGATATAAACACAAAGCAAATATAAACAATTAACAGTCACTATTCATAAAATACAGTATATCCGAAAAATATATATATTTTGGCCATTTTGCTGGTAGATAATTGTAGTTCTGCACTATACACTGTAATGTGAGGTTATGTGTCTGTTTAGTCCTTCCTCCGGCAATCCGGCATGCAGGTGCGAGGGGTACAGTGTGAGAAAATATGAAATGTTTATACATTTCTGGAAGATCTAAAATGTTTATAATGTTCTGGAATAGTTCTGTGCACACACTACAAAGGGTGAAAATCAAGGGGAAACAGGATCAAACAGCTTCTGTGAGTGTGTGTGTGTGTGTGTGTGTGTGTGTGTGTGTGTGTGTGTGTGTGTGTGGTGTGTGTGTGTGTGTGTGTGTGTGTGTGTGTGTGTGTGTGTGTGTGTGTGTGTGTGTGTGTGTGTGTGTGTGTGTGTGTGTGTGTGTGTGTGTGTGTGTGTAAAAATTAAAACAATTCCACATGTCCTTCACTATAAATAAGCCCCATGGAGTTTCAGGTTGAACAAAAATATCCTTATATTTTTTTTTACTCATTGAAAATGGAAATCGGGTCAATTTCACCATATCACCAAATATGTTGTAGGTGAATAATGAAGATTGTCTGCAACAAATGTTCACAAATTCATGGCAGCCAAGCTACATACAAAACCATATTATGTGCACAATTTGCAACTAGTACTTGTAATGTACAGATCCAGTTATGTCGTCTGACGTAAGGCATATTTAAGGCCCATATTGTCCTTTTATTTATTACTTTTGGTTTTTATGTTGTATGATGCTTTTCATTATAAACAATGGAAGCTACTTTTTGGTGGAGGATGTAGAATTATCTGTCAATCTCTTTATTTCTCTGTTAAGATGCGGCTGTTAAGGAGGTGTACAGTCAAACTCCACTGTGTCGGAGAAAATCCTCAGCTCAACCCATCCAGTGTGGCAATCGTCTTGGAGGGGAATGTGGTGATGGGTGCACCGGCTAACCTGCCTCAGGCCTTCTTTGTCCTGTTCGGACTCATTAATGCCCTGCAACTTTCCACTTTGTTCAGCAGGTGATGTTAAACCTTGGTAAAGTTGAGCTAGCACTCAAAATTCAGACTTTGAGAAATCAGCTTACATTGTGAAACGGGGTTCTGAAAAGTTGGCTACTGTTACATATGGCAAGTATTTAGGCTTCAATATTGCATTGTCTGTCTGCAATTGAGGAGTGGATGTCAAGCAACTTCCTACAGCTCAATGCATCAAGTCTTGATCTCAGCGGCTGATAACATCGCCTCTAAAGTAGCAAGACACCTGGGTTCATTTAGTGGTAACGTTAGGGCAAACATCAAAAACCTTGGTGTAACCTTCGATCAGTCTGTGCTACTAGACAAACACATCAAACTCCTGACCCGTACCAGTTTTTTCCACCTCAGGAACATTACCAAGCTCAGGGGCTTTCTATCCAATGCAGAACTGGAGATGGCTATCCATGCCTTTATTTCATCTCTGCTTGATTACTGTAATGCTCTGTTCTCCTGCCTCAACCAAACATCAATAAACCGGCTACAACAGGTTCAAAATGCTGCAGCCAGATTACTCACTCGGTTAAAAAAAACATGCCACATCACTCCGATCCTTTCTGCCCTGCACTGGCTCCCTGTCCATCTCAGAACCCAATGTAAGATATTGGTTTACACATATAGAGCTGTCCATGGCCAAGCCTCAGCCTACATTAACGACCTTATCCACCCTCACAGGACAACCCGGGCCCTGAGGTCCTCCGAGCAAGGCCTCTTAAGGGTGCCCCGAACCAGGCTAAAAACTAAGGGGGACCTTGCCTTTGAGGCGGTGGCCCCTATGGAATGAACTCCCCCATAAACTGAAAGCCTCTGTCTCAGTGGAGGTTTTTAAGGGACAGCTAAAGACTCACCTTTTACGACAGGCTTTTGGGGCGTCGGAGGAGGTGAGATTGTAACTGTTTTTCATTGGTGCTTTATCCTACCTTTTACTGGATGTGTTTTATGCCTTTTGTTCTACATTTTATAGTTGTATTTTGTGTATTGTGTACTGTATGTAATGCACTTTGTACATTCGTGTTGAGAAGGGTGAATAAAGTTTTACTTACTTACTTTATTTTTATTGTTTTATTAAAACATATTTTTTAATATTACAAATCTTTATATGTTATTTTTTAAGTTTATTATTTTATTAGTTATTAAATTCACAAGCTAAGACTTTAGTTCCACCTGGAGTAAATTCGCAAGCTACCCTGCAAAATACAAAGTCATATAGCTGCACCTTCACCTGCTTTGATAACACTTTAATGATTATTATAATCAAAACATATATATTAATACAAACGTATTATTACAAACAAAAACATTTTCCACAACTTTTAAAACCCGTCTGACCCGTCTCATCCTTATATATCTATTATTAATAATATTGTAATTATTACTTATTTTAATAGCGGTAGTTTTTTTAATTGTTTCACCACAGGGGGCAGTGAAATGATGTTTAAAATAAAAACTAAAATCCCACGATGCATTGCGGCGATCTGTTTCTAGCTTCCGGTCCTCAGAAGCTACACGTTGCTAGCAGACGTTGATGCAGATGTTATACCGAATGTAATGTGTTTAAGAGACTTTTAAAACACATACAAAGAGTTAGTTTATCCTTGAAGGGTGATTTATCCGTGCTTTCATCCGTTAAACCGTGTTTTTGTTGCCTCCCGTTCTTTGTTCGTAGCTTTTTATACCACGTGGCTGATCGGTAAACATAAGTAAAGGCATTAACGGGAGATTAGTGTGTTTAACGGCAGTGTTTTATCAAGGAGTAGAAAGACTGAAGAACCAGGACGAAGAGGAGAGAGAGGTAACATCCTTCAGTGTGTGTGTTTGTGTGTGTTAGTTTTAATGACTTTGTATGCTGCAGGGTAGCTTGTGAATTTACTCCAGGTGGAACTAAAGTCTGATTTAAGAGTTGATTATATTTCACACCATTAATGCAGATCTCTGCAGTAACTAACGGTATTAAATACATATAGTGGAGTAAAAGTACACCATTTACCTCTGAACTGTTCTAGAAGTACAGAGTAGCATTTACATGAAAATACTCAAGTAAAGTTAAAGTACCTCTAAATGGTACTTAAGTACAGTTCTTGAGTAAATGTACTTAGTTACTTCTCACCTCTGCTATGCACCTACGAAGTAGCGGTAGATTTGTTTAGTTGTGTCTGTCGGTTGTATTGAGTTGTCTTGTTTTGTGTCAGCTTTAGTTGTGTTGATTATTTCAGAGACACAGCCGGAGAAGGAGCACTGAGAGCAGCATGGAGGAGAACAAAAAGACCCCTGGAGCTCAGGTCAGTGTGGTCAGTGAGATGGCTATCCATGCCTTTATTTCATCCCGGCTTGATTACTGTAATGCTCTGTTCTCCTGCCTCAACAAAACATCAATAAACCGGCTACAACAGGTCCACAATGCTGCAGCCAGATTACTCACTCGGTCCAAAAAAACATGCCACATCAATCCGATCCTTTCTGCCCTGCACTGGCTCCCTGTCCATCTCAGAACCCAATTCAAAATATTGGTCTTCACATATAGAGCTGTCCATGGCCAAGCCGCAGCCTACATTAATGACCTGATCCGCCCTCATAGCACAAGCCGGGCCCTGAGGTCCTCTGAGCAAGGCCTCCTAAGGGTGCCCCGAACCAGGCTAAAAACTAAGGGGGACCGTGCCTTTGGGGCGGTGGCCCCAAGGCTTTGGTACAAACTACCCCAGAAAATAAAAGCCTCTGCTTCAATAGAGATTTGTAAGGGGCAGTTAAAGTGGCTATATGTTTTTTTTTGTTATCCTCTGGAGCAGAGAGAGGAGCTGTGGATTATTGTTATTGATTAATGCATACAGACACAATCTCATACCTTATTCACACCAACGCAACTCCGGTTCAAGCTCCGCGCTAGAGCTTTTCAGGTTAAGAACCGGTTCTTCGGTTTAGCTCCGGCTCTTTTCCAGTAGGGCCTGGCTCATTTCGTGACCTCTGCAGGCAGTGGCAAGTACTTCCGACATCTGCCACAGAGGCCACTGCTCCGTGGTATCTGTGGCAAGTACTTCAACGGGAGTTGCCACAAGATGCCAGAGTAAGAGAAGGTTTACTGCTCTGCCACTCGCCTTCTGTGGCAAATGCAGCTATTTAAACCCGTATTTATCGTGTAAAATGTCGCTGTTTAGTAGTGGTGCCCGATATTAGGAATTATGACGTCATCCCGATAAACCCGATAAAAGTATTAATAGCCCCGATAATATACAGTATATTTTTTGGGTAAAAAAAAGAAAAAATACTGCGGTGTGGGTGGATTGGGATGAGGGGCGCTTGTTTTTCACTCGGCTCCTCCCGTTGTGCCAGTACTGTGGTTTAGGAAGAGGGGAGTTTTTCACAAATCCTGCGCTCCCTAACTCGTGCCTGGCTGTGACGTAAATGGTGTGCGGCCGTGAAGCCAGGACCGTAAACAAACATGTCGTCGGTAGTATGGGACTATTTCAAAGTTTCAGAGTTAGATAGTTCGCTTGCTATTTGTATTAACAAATGCAGAAGTTCCACGAGGAGGGAAAAAGGCAACGAGCTATAATACTTCCAACCTGATTAGTCGCCTGAAACATCGGCATCGCTATGATGGGGTGTTAAAAGCGTACGAAGACGCCTGCGCTGCTAAACTAGCGGAGAATCCAAAGCCAGCTGCAAAGGCACCGGGGCTTTTACCTATCAACGAGGCTTTTGGAAAAGGCAAGAAGTTTGCCAGATTTGTTTGGGAAAAAAATAAATATGGTCAGTCAAAACTGTTCTTGGCTTTGTTTTGTTCATAGTAGTAATGCTCATGTCATTTGCTCACTACTAGTCTTTTTTTTACCACCAGGTGTGCAAAAACGACAGGTACAATTAATATATATATTATTATCGGTCTTGAGAAGCAGGAAGGTATCGGTTTCAAAAAACCAATATCGTGCATCCCTACTGTTTAGGCATGACTTTATCGAACTGATCTGTACACAGGACTGATGTGCGATCTCTATTTTTCAAAAAGATTATACATTATCATTTCTATTCAATTTTACTTGGAGCATAGTTTGCTAAAATAAACAAACGTGCTATATTTATGATGAAATATTGGCGAGTGCAACGCCCTTGGCAATTGTCGCTTCTTGAGGGGAGTTTCCACTGCTTGCTACGATAAACCAGGTGTATGACTAGTAAAGACAAATAATTAACAAATAAATATCTGTATTGACACAGCAACGTGTACACTGGTGTTATTAGACTTGGCTACAGACTTAGGGCAGCTGTAACTGATTGCAGTTGCCACTGCTAGTGAGATGCTAAGGTTTGCTTTATAAATTAGGCAAAGGACTTATATTTGCCCCATGCCTTCAGCAGCAGCAGGCCATTCACTTTGATTTGATCCCGTTATGAAATGTCATCATTTCGACAATAAATAAATGCTACATAAACGTTATCTTGCACGTTTTATCGAACCATCTCCGTTTCTAACATTCAATATATTTAAAAAGAGATCTCTCTCATCTGCGTGCGGGGGCGGGGCCTCACAGACATGCTGCTGTGCTGTGCACACAGTTCTGCCGGTAATGAATATTAGGATACATTTTGTGAGGAAACTTTTCCACCAATAATTCCAATAAGTATTCCAAAATGTATTCACTTCAGGTTTACGAAAGTAACTGTATTCGGATTAGTTGTTTTTCAAATGTAACGTGAGCTGAATACAGTTAGGCTACTTGATTTTTGTATTCTGATTACGTAACGCCGTTACATGTATTCCGTTACAACCCAACCCTGTGTACAGATCATCAGTCCTGTGTACAGATCAGTTCGATAAAGTCATGCCTAAACAGCGACATTTTGCGGTGCTTTTACTCTAGCCGGAACGTTTTTTGGTGCTTAAAACTAGTATTCATTTTGTCAGCTATTTAGTTTTAGTCTTAGTCCTTTGTTAAATTTCCGTTTTAGTCATATTTAGTCACCTTCATCCTGTTTTTATTTAGTCAAGTTTTAGTCTACTAAAAGTCTGAGCATTTTAGTCTTCTTTTAGTCGAAGAAAACTAATTATTTTAGTCTACTTTTTTCAATGAAAGTCTTTTTTAGTCATCAGATTATATAGAACATTTCAGTCAAAACTAGTCTAGCCAAAACCAATAATTTGTCATTTTAGCATATATAAATAAATAAGATTATATCTTGTCCTTATTTGATGAAAAACACAGGTTGAATGATTAAGAATGCAGCTTTGCAGAGTGTATCTGGTTTGTGGTGTTTTCACCAGCTGTGTTATGGCCACATTGCTTCCCTTCTGATGAAACAATGCATTCACTTTTTTTCTCTGCCTCATTGTAGCGAAAATGGGCCCAAATATCACGTTGTTTCTTTCTCCCAAGCAGTGGTGGCTTTAGACTTTTTCGTTGTCAGTCATTTTGACGGACAGGATCGTAACATTTCCGTCATAATCCATTATTACCCGTCGAGTGCACAATTTATCACTCACTCCTACTGACGGGGGGTTATTCGGTTAACGCGAGTGCGACCACTGCTCCCAAGCCCTGTTGTTGCCATTTTATTTTCTGTTAAATAAGGTTAGTTAGACCATGAGTTAGACCCGAGTCTTCCTGACAGTTCACAGTGTGCCGCTGCCCGGTGTAATTCAAATCTACCGCCGCGCGCAGTACAGACACACAGCTGCTGCCCTGCCGCAGCACCGGAAATGGAACTGCTGTGAGAAAAACTGACTATCAGAGATGTAACGTTATCTTTGATAATATTTCGTCTCCTCATTTTTCGTCAACGAAAGTAAAGAGAGATTTTGGCATAGTTTTTATTTAGTAAACTACATTTTCGTCTCGTCACTTTTCGTCAACGATGATTTCGTTGCAGTTATTGTTTACTGCCGTCGGTGCCGTCTCGTCATCGTCTCGTTTTCGTCATGGAAAAAAAGGTCGTTGACGAGCATATTTCGTCATTGTTTTAGTCAACAAAATTAACACTACTTGAAATTAACACTACTTGAAATGAACCGGATTCCGGTGTGAACAGGAAAACCCAGTGCTTTTCAAGCTCCAGCTCCGAACTGGCCCTGAAACACCGTTGGTGTGAATGAGGTAACAGATGTAAAGAACAACAGAATAATTTCTCTGCTCGGCCAAAAAGACCTAAGAGAGAGAAAACTAATTCTTTGTTTTGTCCTTTTGCACAGATATTCAATGTGCTCTTTCCATGACAGCAGGTGGTCAATCATTACACCCAGGTGTTTGTATGAAACTCCCTGCTTGATTTGATCTGTATGGATGACAATGGGGACTTTATGGGAGTCAGATGGTGAGCCAAAAACGATTTCCTAAGTTTTCATTGTTATCAGTCCTCTCAACCGCCTGATTACAGCCTGTTGGTGCAGCTCAGGGTCGTCTGTGTTACTAAGCAGAGATATTATTGCAGTATCATCAGAGTACTTAATTATGAATTGATGTGGTGTGTTGGTACGACAATCATCAGTGTAGAGCAGGGGTGCCCAACCAGTAGATCGCGGGGAGATTCCCAGTCGATCGCGAGATGTGTCTAAAAATAGAACAATATTCTGTTTTATCGTTAATGTCCTATAACATAATCTTCCTGTGCCAGAATAATGCACTTGAACGCATCAAAGCTTTGTGATTGGCCGGCGTGACCCCATGTGTCGGGGCGTGGCTGATGGGCAGTGGGCAGTGCACTAGTTTGCTGACATTGTCTGTGTCAACAGGAGTGACAGTCCGCACACACACAAGACCGCAATTATGGCAGAAGCAAAAAAGCCCAAAATATATAATTTTCACTCCGAGTGGGAAGATGATTATCAGTCCATCTGTCTCATTTGCAATGCGAGCGTAGCTTTATCGAAGGTTAATTTAGAAGCGGCATTTCAAAACAGTGCACAAACGCTACGAGACTAAATTCCCTCCTAATTCTGCCCTACGCTCCCAAAAGGGGAGGGGCCTGAAACAACACTGTTGTGTAACTTCAGTTAAATACTTGTATGTGTGTAGATTAGAAAGAGGTAAAATAAAGGATCTGCAGTATTTTATGAAGTATTGATCGTACAAAGGTCAGTTTTATACAAGTAGAAGTGTTTATTTACCTGGCTGTCAGTAATGGCTATGCCTCTCTATTTGGACTGGTAGATCTCGGCAGACTGGCACCTTTAAAAGTAGCTCTCGGTTCACAACAGGTTGGGCACCCCTGCTTTAGAGAGTAGGGGAAGGCAAGTTTATTTATATAGCACCTTTCAAAGTGCTTTACAAAATGAAAGACATTAAGAAATGGCATTTAAAATCAGTCATTAAAAAGAAAAGATAATAAAAGAAACATTAAAAGAAAAAATACATGGATAAAAGTTACAGTGCAGTCTAAGATATGAATAGTTACATTTAAAAGCAGCAGCAAAAAGAAAAGTCTTCAGCCTGGATTCTGACTCTGGGGACAGAAAGCTGACCAGTCCCTGAAGACCTGAGAGATCTGGATGGTTCATAATTTAGCAGGAGGTCAGAAATGTATTTTGGGCCTAAAACATTCAAAGCTTTATAAACCAGCACCAGTATTTTGAAATCTATTCTTTGACACACAGGAAGCCAGTGTAAAGACTTCAGAACAGGAGTGATCCACTTTCTTAGTGTTAGTGAGGACTCGAGCAGCGGCGTTCTGAATCAGCTGCAGCTTTCTAATAGATTTTTTTAGTGAGACCTGTGAAGACACCATTGCAGTAGTCGAGTCTACTGAAGATAAAAGCATGGACAAGTTTTTCCAAATCCTGCTGTGACATTAGTCTTTTAATCCTAGATATATTCTTTAGGTGATAGTAGGCTGATTTAGTAACTGTTTTAATGTGACTGTTGAAACTCAGGTCAGAGTCCATGACTACACCTAGATTTCTGGCTTTATCTGTTGTTTTGAACATTGCAGACTGAAGCTCAGCGCTAACTTTTATACGTTCTGCCTTGGCTCCAAAAACCATTACCTCAATTTTATCTTTCTTTAATTGGAGAAAGTTCTGACACATCCAGTCATTGATTTGTTCAATGCACTTACTCAGTGTTTGAATTTGAGCATAGTCTCCTGGTGAAATGGTTATGTACATGTGTGTCATCCGCATAGCTATGGCACCCAGTTTAGAACTGTTGATGAAAGTCCCACCCAGTTTTCCAGTCGGTCTAGTGATATGTTGTGGTCAACAGTGTCAAACGCAGCACTGAGATCTAATAAAACACTGAAGTTCTGCCACTGTCTGTGTTTAAGTGGATGTCATTGAAGACCTTTTCAAGAGCAGTCTCAGTGCTGTGGTTTGGACGAAAGCCTGACTGGAACACATCCAAACAGTTATTTAAATTCAAGAAATTACTCAACTGTTGAAAAACAACTTTTTCAATGATTTTACCTAAAGATGGGAGGTTTGATATGGGCCTGTAATTGTTCATTACTGAAGCATCTAGATTATTATTTTTAAAGAGCGGTTTAATGACTGCAGTTTTCAGGGCCTGTGGAAAAACACCTGAGTGAAGAGACTTGTTTACTATATGAAGTAGATCTGAGGCCATGCAATGAAAAACATCTTAAACATCATAACATCATAATATCAAGGCAGCAGGAGGAGGATTTCAGAAGTTGTTTAATGTCCTCTAGGTTTTTATCATTAATCTGATGGAATTGTGTCATGGTGTTTGAATTGATGTTAAGTGGACACACAGACAAAACATCTGCTGTACCTGATGCAGAGGCACTGACTGCTTGTCTGATTTTCTGAATTGTCAGTGAAGGAGGCAAAATCATTGCAGGCCCTGGTGGAAGTTCAGAGGCTACTGACACTGGGGGGGGTTTGTTAGTCTGTTGATGGTAGCAAACACGGCACAAGCTTTGTTTTTGGCAAAGATGTCAGAGAAGAGAGACTGTCTTGCATTTTTTTCAATTCCAAATGATAAAAGCCAAGTCTCTCTTTATAGATGTCAAAATGAACCTGGAGATTTGTTTTTCGCCACCTACGTTCAGCTTTTCGACACTCTTTTTTCTGTTCTCACGGTCATGGCCTTTCTCCATGGAGATATTTTCTTGCCAGACACTTCCTTTACCTTAGTTGGAGCAATGGAATCTAACATTTTTTATTTTTGAATCAAAATGATCTAATAGCTCATTCACTCAGATGTTAGCAAGGGCAAGTGTGGAAGAAAAATACTGAGTAAACATTTCCCTAGTACTTTCAGTTACATATTCAGTGTGAGAAAAGGTTTTTAGAGAGTACTTGTCCATGGACAAGTGAGTTTGGCAATTTACTTTACTCCGAATACATTTTTCACTTGTCCAGAATGGAAAACAATTGGGGCCACTGGAATCTTCTTCTTCGCCATCGTATTTTACATTTTCACACGGTTTTTACGACACCGCTAACGTAAGTGAGCGTTAAGATTTTACTGCATCACACATAGGGTTGGGTATGGTTTGGATTTTAACGATTCCGCTTCTGCTTTTCGATTCCGGTTATTTTCGGTACTCGATTCCGGTTCTTTGAGAGGGTAAAAATAAGTCCCATGACAAACTGGGAGAAAAATGTTAGTTCTAAGTGAGAGAGAGAGAAACCACAAACCACGGCCCGTAAAACTCAGATTTTTTTTAAACTGCCATATTATTTGCTTGCATTAGCATTAACCCAGTGCACCAACAGGGAGAGACTAATTTATGGCAACGCAAAATAAAACATGGGATTGGTGGAGTGATGAGGAGGTGTCGGCGCCTAAGTGAGTTTTTATTGTGTTAACTGTATGTATTTATGCTTTCTGGATTAACTTTCTCTTTTTCTCTGTCCGTCTGTTTTAGAAACCGAAAGGAAGAGAGAGACGTCACAAATGTCAGCAATGTGACAAATACTTTACAAAATCTGAAGGTTTAAAGGTGCACCTGCGTATTCATACTGGAGAAAAACCGTACAGCTGTGAAGAGTGTGGAACAACTTTCACTACATCAAGTAATCTAAAAAAACATCAACGTATCCACACTGGAGAGAAACCGTACAGCTGTGAAGAGTGTGGGAAAGCGTTCACTCAATCAGGTCATCTCAAAATACATCAAGTTATTCACACTGGAGAAAAACCTTACAGCTGTGAAGAGTGTGGGAAAACTTTCACTACATCAAGTGCTCTCAAACCACATCAACGTATTCACACTGGAGAAGAACCGTATTGGTGTGAATGGTGTGGGCAAACTTTCGCTAGATCAAGTGCTCTCAAAATACATCAACATATTCACACTGGAGAAAAACCGTACAGCTGTGAAGAGTGTGGGAAAACGTTCACTACATCATATCATCACAAAAAACATCACCGTATTCACACTGGAGAAAACCCGTATAACTGTGAAGAGTGTGGGAAAACGTTCACTTCATCACATGGTCTCAAAAAACATCTACGTATTCACACGGGAGAAAAACCATACTGGTGTGAAGAGTGTGGGGAAACATTCACTGCATCATTTAGACTCCAAAAACATCTACGTATTCACACTGGAGAAAACCCGTATAACTGTGAAGAGTGTGGGAAAACGTTCACTTCATCACATGGTCTTAAAAAACATCTACGTATTCACACAGGAGAAAACCCATAGTGGTAAGAGTGTGAGAAAACATTTTCTCAAAGTATTCACCTTAAAGTCCACGAGCGAATCCACACCGCATAGTTTTGAACAACTAAGCTAGCTGTTTCCTCCTCCTGATATTTTGAGAGCTGTATTGTTATATTTGAAGAGTCTTCCTGAATTGAAGTCTGACTAACAGACTTCAATTCACAGTCAGTCTCGTTGTATGTCCCTGGACAAGCCCTGAGGTCCTGCTCAGCTTTTTAAATATCCCTAAAATCCCCCAAAATAAAATGGGTGAGGCTTTTATCCACTACGCTCCCAAACTGTGGAACACCAGGAAATATCAGAGAGGCTCAGTGGACATTTTTAGACGCCAGCTAAAGACACATCTCTTTAGATTAGCTTTTTATTAGCAACCCCCCACTTTAAATGGTCTTTTATTCTTTATTATTTACCTACTTTTATCTTATTTTATTTGATAGAGGAAGGGTTTTATCTCATATTAGTTAGTTAACAGTTTCAATAGCAACATTTATTTTTACGTTGGCTCCTTTATATTTTAATCCTTTAACCTTTATTAGAATGATGACGTTTTTATTATTATACATTTTTAGTTTTTATTTCTGTTGTACCTATATGTTCACTTTATTTTATAGGGTTTTATATTGTTGCATCTATTCACTTGTCTTGTGTCTTATCTTTCCGAGAGAAATCATAATTTTTTTACTGTATCACATTTGTTATTGTCATACCTTTTACCTCCTTGTGTATCTTAAACTGTTACAATTTTATATTTTGCTGCGTGTAAAGGTCTTAACATCTGAAGGGACTTTCTTGTTTATTTTTAGCCTTGTTATTCCGTATATAAGATATCATATCCCCAGGGTTAAACTGCTAGCCTCGTTAAGCTGCATTGAAGGAAATTAATTTCACTGTTCATTCATCTGCAGAGTAGTTTCTCCAATAATCTGTTTGGTTAATAAAATCGTGTGACTTTAAACTTCTATTGTGATGTTTTTGATAGTTCCTGTTGAGTTGGCAGTCTGTTCTGGGTTGCAGTCAAATTGTCCAAAAATCAGCTCCTATCGTCTTTTCCTATCCACTATTCCTTGACATCAGAGTGAATGCCTTTAGTCATGTTTAGTCTGTTTTTATTAAAAAAGTACAGGCTGCATAGGTGTTCTCAGCCTTGGAGAAACTTGACATGTTTTGGTATGTGTCTGAACCTCTCTTTAGTGGTTCATTAATAAAACAGATATTTTGACGTGTGCCTACTTTGTTCATGTACTGTTGAGGTTAATTTCAGTGTGTGCTATAATGTATGGCACACACAGGTCAACTAGAGCCAAACTACTAGCTTATTGGTTATGAACAAGACTTCACTTTAAAATAGGGAACATGTTCTTAGATATAAATACCTAATTTTGAGTTATTTAGACTTTATTAAGACCTATAGTTTTATGTCTTGTTACATAAGAATAGATATTTATTAAGTGTTATTATGGGAGAATTACTATTCTTGTGCTACTACCTCCTTATTTGGCCCATATGGAGCAGAGCATATTAAGACCACAACTCATGTACAGCAACTTCCTTACTTGCAATAAATAAGCACTAATTAGAGGGTTATTGAGGAAACACTCAACTAATGGCTTATCACTTAGAATATGGCATTAATAGGTGTTGTATAATGACTAAAGAGCCAATATACTGCTAATATACATGTTAATTAACAACTAGTTGATGGTTAATTTGTGTACCTTAATATAAAGTGTAAAAAATCTCCACCTACTGCCTTTGTGTGTGTTGTCTGTGTGATTAGTTGAAATAACTCAAGAAAACCACAACGTTTTAAGTCAAATATATAAGAATGGAGATTATTATTAAAAACAGTCAGAGTAAAAGGTGATCTTTGTATGGCTCCATAAATCAAAAAAATACTGCATAAAGAATCCTTTCCTGCACCTTAAAGAAAAGGAAAGAAAGGAAAAAGTCCTAATAATTATATAATCCAAGAAAAAAATATATACATATTTGGAAAAAAAGTATTTTATAGAAAACATTTTTTATTAATACATATAAAATCATAATATTTTTTGGAAAATAAATGTAATATTCCCCAAAAATAACCTGCTGTCAGAAAATGATTTGTGATAATCAGAAGCAGAGTTTAATCTCTAAGAACATTTTAGAGGTTGTAATGTGTTGATGTAACTAGGGCTGTCAAACGATTAACATTTTTAATCAGATTAATCACAGTTTAAAAATTAATTAATCAGATTAATCACCATTCGAACTATGTCCAAAATATGACATTTCTTTATGTATATTGTTGTGAGAATGGAAAGATAAATGAAAGAAGGCGGATATATCCATTTAACATACAGTAGCCTATGTATGTATGTTTATTATAACATTGTTCTGTGTGTCAAAATGAAAGTCGGCCCACACACCTATCAATCATCAAACCGTGGGGTCTTATTTCATTACGTGTTGATTTCTATCAACACAGGGGGTGGGGGTGATCTAACCGCCTTCTGGAAAAGTTTCACATGTGCGTCGGTACGCAAATGCGCTTTGTGACACAAGTGACTGTAAGCATTTCAGATTGTTGCCGCGCATGCGTACCTGCGTACCAGTTATGTGCACCTACTACAGCAAAAGTATTCTCCGGGCCCTTCTCACTTCGGTTAAATGGATTCCTTGCGTCCCTCACTTGCGTCGTTTCCCTGCGACTAGTCCCTCCCACCAGGGAAGCATGGAGAGATGCAAGGAAACCACGAGAAGCAGGGAAATTAGTTTTAAGAGCAATGGGACGTCCTTTCCTCCGGAGCGTCACGTGAAGCGACTTCCGTTTGTGATGACGCTGCACAGCTGATCGTCTGACAGCAGCTTTGTTACATTACATTACATTGCATTTAGCTGACGCTTTTATCCAAAGCGACTTACAATAAGTACATTCGACCAGGAAGACACAACCTTGAAGAAAACAGAATCATATAAGTACATCAGGTTTCATAGAGCCAAACATTTCAAGTGCTACTCAACTGGCTATAGATAAGCCAGCCCTTTATCAGTATATAAGTGCTTTGTTAATAATTCTATCGCTCGAAGTGGAGTCGAAAGAGATTAGTTTTCAGTCTGCGCCGGAAGGTGTGTAAGCTTTCTGCTGTCCTGATGTCAATGGGGAGCTCATTCCATTTTGGAGCCAGGATAGCAAACCCACGTGTTTTTGCTGATGGGAACTTGGGTCCCCCTCGCAGCGAGGGTGCAGCGAGTCGTTTGGCTGATGCAGAGCGTAGTGCACGTGCTGGGGTGTACAGTTTAACCATGTCCTGGATGTACGAAGGGCCAGAACCATTCACAGCATGGTAAGCAAGTACCAGTGTCTTGAAGTGGATTCTAGCAGTTACCGGAAGCCAGTGAAGGGAGCGGAGGAGCGGAGTGGTGTGGGAGAATTTTTGTCCTCGTTATTTCCACACACACCCGCCTCTGTTAGCACACATTTACTGACACAAACATTTGTATCATCTGTTGTAGACCCAAATAAATCAAATCAAATAAGAACTCATTCTAAAAAAAATAAACGCCATTCTTCAAATGTATAAACGAACAATAGTTTGATTAATATTGATTAGAGTGCACAATAGAAATAGAATAATTCAGAGAAGAAAAAGAGATATATTATCTATCAAAACCCAGTTAGATTAACATTAATTGGATTGCACACTTTGTTTGTTTGTGTGGATATGTAGCACATTAACATTTTAATAGCACTTAATGACTGAATGGAAATGACAATAAATGAAAATGTAAAACGAAAAAAGCGATCATGAAAATGTTTCCAAAAAATGAAGAAAATTATTTTTGACCACTTTGTTGTTCAGATATTAGTGCTGGGGGGAAACGATTATTTTGAAAACGATTAATCGGGCGATTATTTGATCGATTAGTCGACTAATCGAACGATTATTTTTCTGTTGTTCAATTCATAAAAAACGTAATGTAAAAAAAACGTAATGTAAAATTTTTTTTTTTCACGATACTGTGTCTCAGGGAATCTTAATATTTAAGAACCTATTAATGTGTTATACCAGATTAACGGAAATAATCTCAGCTAACTGACGATACAAACCATGTTTACCAAAACAAAACACAAGTCTCATAAGAAGCATCTAAATGACCCCTGAGCGAAAAATGCTAACGGACATTGGCACAGATCTCAAGATAAAAGTACCCTTATTACTTATCGTAGCTGCACATACAAGATATCCGATTAAAGCTGAGACTCCACAGATTATGTAGGTACATAGTATCATCACTGAGTGATCCGGACTCGCGACAGGGGAAGCAAATACAGTCATCACAACACGTACCTTCACAGAGCTTCTAGGGAGATCGTCTCACCGCCGTAGCTGTCAATCTGATCAAAATACGTGTTCAATGGCATTCAAATGAGAAAAAACGCGGCTGAATCGGTTAATCCATAGGTTTTTAACGTCTATGTATAAAAAAATTATTGAATTTATAATCCATAATTCCATTTTAAATCGGAGAGCAAATGCTAGCTGCTAATGGTTGCCACCACAGCTAGCTGCTGCTTCCGGTCAAGCAGCAGTCTCAGTGAGATATAAATATATAAATATCTTTGCGTTTTGGACTAACTTTAAAATATTCCCATGCTTTTGAAGACCTGGGGCGAGATGTTTTCGTTTGAGGGCTTCGTGCGCAATCCTGTGAGGAGGAGTTGGTAGCCGTTTCAGTCTCCATTGTGTTAGAAGTGCGATTGCGAACTGCTTGTTGCTTTGGGTGACCCACGTGTGTGTGGCGTCATACAGTCTATGGTGGCGACGCGTCGACGCGGAAATATGTCGTCGACGATATTTTGTGCTACAGCACTATCAGATATATCACATATTTGTAACTAAATGATACATTAATTGAAACAAAACACGGTATAAACTGAGGAGTGACTCTCATGAGGTTCATGTGCTTTCTTCACTCCCCTGGGAAACTGCATCATGTCAAGAAGCATCAGATCAGTGCATGCACTGCATCGTCCAATCAGTGAGCGATACACAGTAAGGGGGCGGGGCGAGTGTCTGACCGAAGGATGGTCTGGTGGTTCCTCGATCCTCGCTCCTCGATCCTCGCTCCTCGCTCCTCCGGCAAAAATAAGGCCATTGGGACGCTACTCAAGATGGCGCAGACAAATCAACTTCCGGTGAGACCGAGACCGAGGAGCGAGGAAATGAAAAATAAGAGAAGTGAGAAGGGCCCTCCCTCGGGACAACACCACGCCGTTATAATGATTCTGATTGGCCAGAAGACATTATCAAAGATGTTCTATTGAGAAGACGATCACTACGTGACAAAAGTTTTCAAAACCGTTTCTGGTCTTCGGTATTTCCAGACAAGTGACTACTGAAATCAATCTTACTAACTGCTGTCTGTGCAATTTACTCGGCGCGAGTTGGCGGACTTTATTTTGCTTACTTTAACATCATTTTTCATGGTGGGGCTAAGCCATTTCTTGGTATGGGTGTAGCCTACCCCAGCCATACCCTGGCGCTGCCACTGGTGGGATGTATGGGGCGGGCCAGCGCCATATAGATAGAAGAGTTACGACAACGGAAGTCCAAAAACGGTTATCGTCACGTGGTTCATGTAGATGAGGATCGTTCCCCGGAAGTTCATGGCGGGCAATGTGAATGCATTGATAACAGGAGATAGAACTACGATTTTTGGTAATTATTAGTGAATAAAGGTTTTGATTTGCAATATTTATACAACAAATTGATATGTGTATGTATTTACATCAATATGTTTTTAAAAATAAAATAGAATTTGCTAATATTAAGTGATAATATTAGCAGTGGCGTTTTTATATGCACAATAGTGGTGGTGCACAAACAACTTAGATGTCTATAAGCTTCTGCAGTGAGGTTCATGGCTGGTGAGGCACTGGCACTGACTCTTCCGTTTTACAAATATTATATTTTGACCTAAATCAAAATATAATATTATTTTCAAAAGCTTTTTTTGTCTGATGCTTCAATTAATTTTAAACAGACAGTTCAACAAAAGCATACCCAACATTTTTAATTTTATCATTTAAATATTGAATTGTTCTCTCTTAGTAAGATCCCATTTTCAATAAAATTGCAGTCTTACCTTGACTTGAAGATGAAGTCCATTTGCCTATCCTTCTGGACAAAAATCTCTATTGCTTTTTTGTAAAAGTCCTCCTTATGTTCTTGTAGTTTCAAAAGTCTATCATAAATCTAATCTAATCAATAGATGTATGATTCGAAAATTATAAAAGTAGGGTAGACATGTGGATATTATCCGGCTGAACAAAACGTGCATTTATCTAACAGCTACGTTTCCCACAGACCTTATTTAGAGCTATTTTCTAAAATCCTATGGAGAAATCTCATTGCTTTTTTGTGGAGGGAAGCCATGCGTAGCTTACTTCCGGGTTTTAGGACGCCTCACTGCAGCTCTCTCGTCTCCTCTTCACACACCACACTTTTCGCGGCACACGTACTTACAGCCAATCAGCTCTGAATGATGTGAGATGACGTATGGTGGGGATGGCAGCACTATGCCCCTATGGTCATTATTTTTTTGCCACACACATTAAATAGGAAAATATTCTGAGCATGCGCAAAGTAGTTTTTACAGTCACCGTTCACTTAGACAGAGAGAGGGAGGGGCAGGATCGGGTTTTGTCCCACATGGCTCTAAACAGCTCAATAGGCACACACTGTAGACACTAATTAGAAGAACACAGACTAAAACAGCAATGTACAGACGAATCAGATGATTAAACATGATCTTAAAATATATTTTATATATTTTTTTTTTTTTTTTTTGCATTTTGTTGTAATCATTATTTGTAATACTTTCTGCTGACACTAGGTGGGGCTGTGCCCCACCTGCCCCTAATGACCAGTCGCCACTGAATATTAGGATTAGTGTGAACAACTAGTTTACATGTTAGGCTAACAGTGCCTTGGTTAAAGAGCCTGTTGCTGTTTATTTATAGCTTTGAATTCTTTCAAACCAATATTATCTTCTTAAACTTGTATGGTAGTCAGGAGCATCACTTTCTAATGTTTATTGATATATTTAGAGGCAGGGGATCTAAAGTAATGCTTTTAAATTCAGATTAGATTAATGTCTACCATTTTCTTAAATTCATGGTATTTTCAGTAACCATGGGAATTGAGGACACGAGTTATCTAAATGACTAATGTCATCTTTATGGCTTTCAGAAAGGACAGGAGACCGACAGGTGACTATCAAAGGACTAATAGCAGCAGCAGCATGATGATGATGTTAAATGTGTTGTTTTAGGAACATCCATTGCAAATACATGGAATTCAATAAACATTGAATAGCATATCATGCAGTTTGTCTGTGCTTTTTCCTCCGTGTTGTCCTGGTTTGCTGTGCTGCCTCCTTGTCGCCACCATGGTTTGCTGTGCTACCTGGGGATGCTCAAATCGCTCCGAGAAAGGAGTATGAATGTACGGCTTCCCCACTGACACAGAGCGGAGGAAAAAATGGCTGGCTCAAGTCAGCAGGAGCAATTTCACGACCAACAGCAAAAAAATATGTGATGTAATTATATACAAACACTGCATTTGCACTTTTTCACAAAACGAAAACCACACCATTGGGAAAGCTTAATGTTTTGTTTAAAAAAACAGGGAAAGGCTTGAAAAACACAGAGTTGAGACTCAGGGTGCAGGGTGAGGGTCTCAGTGCAGGTATTCAGGCTCCATTGAATCCTCCTCTGGTTCTTGTGCTGAAAGAGGGATAAACAGACAGGAGAAAGGGTTATACACACCTATATAGCACACCTATTGGATGGGAAATTGCCTTGGGGAGATAAGGTGTTTACTTATATAAAACAGTAGTATTAAACTTACCTTGTGTTTTCACTCTCACTTAAGTCCCTCTCCCCTTGCCATCAATCCAAAATCAGCTGAGCTGCAACATTATACAGACAGGTAATAATCAACATAATCACAAGGACACAATATGGCTCTGCTAAAAACACTCACTCTTACACGCACCAAAGTTATATTTATCTAATATTTAACTCCCTCCACCCCCGCATACCATCCCGTTTAGAAACCCCTCTTCTCTAATTCAACAACGTTGGACGAAATGACATTAAGAGAATGGAATTTACAATTAAAAGGCTGTTCAACGTGTGTTGCTAACTTGATTCGGTATCCTAGCTTAATCTGTTATCTGTAAACGTTCCCTAAATCTACTAATTTAGTGATAATCCACTGACATCCTTTAATACACATGTTAATTTGAATCAGATGTACTGATAATATCCGCAATATAAATCTTTAAACTTCTTCTTACCTTTAAAAGTCCGTCACGAATGGTCTATTATGCTGCAACTCTATAGCTCTGCTAGCCTTGGCGCTAACTTCCGGGGAACGATTGAGAGGCTCCACGATCCGCCATTGCTGTAAAAAAGTGGTCCATTGGAGTGAACGGAGATGACGTAACTCTCAGTCTATATGGCGCTGGGGCGGGCCATTCTGCACATGCGTTAAATGCGTTAAATATTTTAACGCAATTAATTCAAAAAATAAATTGCCGCCGTTAACGCGATAATTTTGACAGCATTAGTTGTAACGTTTAAATATCTCAAGGAAGGAAGTTGATTGATTAAATCATAATTCTGCAGGAAAAAGTACATTTTAAATACTTTTTAAATTAATGATTAAAATGTCATAATTCAGGAAAACAACGTAATAATATTTGAGTAAAAAGTCATTTTCTTTTTTAAGATTTCCAATTAAAACCCTAAAGAAATGTTTTAGGGTAATACAAAGGTATAGTATTGCATCTTCTATGTAGCCTGCATCTCATTGTTGTTGTTTAGTTGTTTGCGAGTTTCTAGAAGTGATTTTTCTTCAGGTTATTTCCCAGCTGCACTAAACTTTCCCTTCACAAAAAGAGCGTCTTCTCTAATCCCACAAAAATGTTTTGCCTCCGCCCGACGTCACGCCAAATCTGCCCCAAACCACTGAGACAAACTCGTCTGACTGATGAAAACCACCACTCTCTCTGAGCGAGAACAAAGAGGAGGAGAGAATATCTTTGTATGCAAATCAACCTCCACCTTCACTGACGCTGGGAAAAACACGCCGACAACAAAGGCAGCGGCTGACAGGACTGCAGGAGAAGCAGCAGCTAAATGCTCGTTAGCTTAAATCCTGCAGGGAACCCCACCTCAACACCTACACAGACACATAAATAACATATAGGAATCACAATGATATCAATTTACTGTGTGAGGTATCATCATCGAGAAATATGTGTTTATGTTATGTAGTGTCTCTACTTTAAAGAGTCCCCTCCTCCTGATGTTCAGGTGTATATCAGTATGTAGTGTCTCTACTTTAAAGAGTCCTCTCCTGCTGATATGCAGGTGTATATCAGTATGTAGTGTCTCTACTTTAAAGAGTCCTCTCCTGCTGATGTTCAGGTGTATATCAGTATGTAGTGTCTCTACTTTAAAGAGTCCTCTCCTACTGATGTTCAGGTGTATATCAGTATGTAGTGTCTCTACTTTAAAGAGTCCTCTCCTGCTGATGTTCAGGTGTATATCAGTATGTAGTGTCTCTACTTTAAAGAGTCCTCTCCTGCGGATGTTCAGGTGTATATCAGTATGTAGTGTCTCTACTTTAAAGAGTCCTCTCCTGCTGATGTTCATGTGTATATCAGTATGTAGTGTCTCTACTTTAAAGAGTCCTCTCCTGCTGATGTTCAGGTGTATATCAGTATGTAGTGTCTCTACTTTAAAGAGTCCTCTCCTGCTGATGTTCAGGTGTATATCAGTATGTAGTGTCTCTACTTTAGAGTCCTCTCCTGCTGATGTTCAGGTGTATATCAGTATGTAGTGTCTCTACTTTAAAGAGTCCTCTCCTGCTGATGTTCAGGTGTATATCAGTATGTCGTGACTCTACTTTAAAGAGTCCTCTCCTGCTGATGTTCAGGTGTATATCAGTATGTAGTGTCTCTACTTTAAAGAGTCCTCTCCTGCTGATGTTTAGGTGTATATCAGTATGTAGTGTCTCTACTTTAAAGAGTCCTCTCCTGCTGATGTTTAGGTGTATATCAGTATGGCGTGTCTCTACTTTAAAGAGTCCTACTATAAATGAGTGTCACATACATCCATAATTAATACTCATTCATATGAGTATTAATCAAGGGGCAAACTCTGGGGAATATCCGGAACGGCAATACGGAAGTGCCACACATTGTAGTTCATATATTGGCCGATAGGCGATGGCTGCAGAAAGGAGCAATTTCCATAGACCCCCATGTTAAACTGCCCAATTTTACAGCAGAAAAAAACATATTTCTACCCCTGGCTCCATACATTTTATTATCGATATAGTTAGATTCCACCTTCATGATTATGAATCTGTGAGTGAATTGTTTTCTAACACGACCCTTTTATTTATATTAGGTCTTAACATTTTTTGCATAAATTAGGGCGTGGTCACATTGAGTGACGGCTCTGTCAAGTGACTGCTGCTGCTAGCTTCTTGTCTCTCTGCTACCTGCTCCGTGAAGCTAGCTACAGGGACTCTGCCGGCTCAGCTCATCCAGGGAACACAACTTGAAGCCGGCCGTGGTTGTTTGTTCTTCATGCTTATATATCGGACTATTGTGACTCGCTCTGCGGTTAAAACAGACGGTGCATGAATGCGGTTTTGCGGTAAGTTAAATTTGAGTGCTTTATTTATGTGTTAATGATTTTAATCAGCTACGTAATGAATGTTAAGGCTTGGGTTAGCGTGTAGCGAGTGGTAGCTACATTGGTGCTAACGATGCTAATCGTAGCCTCCAAGTTAAAATAATAGACTGTATATATAAAGGTTAAAACGAAATAGACAAGCGTTAAGTGGGATAATACTGTTGAACAAACGGCTTCTGTTTGAGGTTGATAAAATAAGGTCATCCTTGTAACGTAGAGAGATATTTTATTATGTAGGTAGGAACTGTATGCTTAGATATTACAATATGGTTGGTTGAGCTGGAGCATTATTGAGCTTACACGTTAACATCACAGTCATCTGAAGAACGAACCCAAACCTTGTTGTTTTTATTAATTGCATTACCAAATGGGTATCAAATAAACAGTAAGCATTGGTAACACAACTTCCAAAGTTACAGTAAAATAAAAAGGACCCTGACTCGGACAATACACAATCCAACATGTTCAACAGAAGAGAATCAGTTATATTGTTTGTACACATGGTACTTTACATATATATATATATCTGTTTGTTTAAGGTGTCCAGGTGATGCAGACAGGCTGGACCAGAGAGTGAGAGACAGAACTGGACTCCTCACAGCAGTGAACTTCAGCACAGGTACAAAGACTCTTTTTTTCATACTGTACAAATAATCAAGAAAGATATTGGTTTAAATAAATGAAGTATTGACTTGAATACACTGATATACATTCCATTAAAACAATACTAAATACTAGATCACCTACACATCAGTTAAGTTGAGGGGTTTTTCCATGCAAAAAGTTACATTTAGATATTTAGCACTATCATTTTGTCAGCTTTCTAATTTAATGTATTGAAGGCAAAGATATTTAACACATAGTGAGAACTGCTACTATTTATCTCTCAATATTGTCTGTAAAAAATGTGGTAAGTTATTCTTTCAGTGAGACAACAGAGCAAGCTTCTACAGTTGCACTACGTTTTGATAACAGTTAAATATTATTTTGATAACATATATTTCAATGTTGATGAACTTCATACTTTTCATTCATAATCTGATTGTCTTTATAGCTCACTGTTGAAATAAAAAAAAAACATTACAATTAAAAAATAATGATATCTACAGCCCCTAAACACACAAACACACCGCTTTCATAAATAACACACTTGTTCTGCAATAATATGTTTTATGTTTCCTGTCATTTTTGTTAGGAAAGGACATGCCTGAAAGACACGACTCAACATTTCGTCCTTCTCTGAGGGTCAAGAAGAACATCCAAGAGGAACATTAAAAGCTGATGTTATGAGATTTTAAGACCAGTACAGGACATTCACTAAGAAACTACTTTTATTGTGAAAACACAGTCAGCTGATCGAATGCACCTATTTCCACATCTACACTCCATCCGCTGATTATTTCTATTTGCCTCGCTTTATGAGCTTCACATCACTTGTGCCTTGTACCGCAGAGTTTGCAACGTCACAAATAAATGGGGCCAATCTTCAGTCAGATGTGAATGTGTAATCTAACATTTTCAGTAAGAATAATGGACAAAAGGAGTGCAAATACAAATACAATTTATTGAACTGTGAACCAAAAGTTAATCAAATGTTTTAAATAAAAAGCACATATGGACAGAAGGTGTAAACCTATTAAATGTATAAGTGAACATATTTAGTCAAATAAAGTGACAGACTAGGCCTGTGCAGTTGGTATCAGCTTTGCCCAGCATGGGCTCCTCCATCAGGCCTGGTCCTCCTTGCAGAGGAAAGACCCTCAGTCCTCTCCAAACCAACAGACAGGACGTCCATCACACGGAGGTTTCTCCCTGAAGTCTCTGCAGCTCTCTGGACACCATGCTGTCTCAATCCGTCCACACTGAATATGAGAGGGGAACAATGAAAATAATAAATGCTTTAGACAATAAGAAATATAAAGTTGACTGTTGAGTTGCTCAGTTTTTTTAGATTGTCAATACTATTACTGTATAACTAATATCTCAGGTTAAGAGGCACATTCAAATAAAGATTGGTCTTTAAATTCAATTCAATTCAAAACCTTTATTTATCCAGGTAAAATCCCATTGAGATCAATGATCTCTTTTTCAAGGGAGACCTGCAGCAGTAGGTTCCACAAGAAGACATAAAAACATAAACAACAGAACAACAAAAGGACATCATACAGCAAAAATGTACAGGGATTACAATTTACATATGTAACCACATGTACAGGTTAGGGGTGTAACGGTTCACAGAAGTCACGTTTCGGTTCGTACCTCGGTTTGGAGGTCACGGTTCGGTTCGGTACAACAAGAAAAAGCAAAAAAAAGTCCCAAATGCATAATTCCAGGTTTGTTGTTATTTATGTTTGAACAGTAGTGCAAGTTTCAGTTTAAAAATAAAGAACTCTGACATTTTGAATAATTAACTGTATTAAACAGTTAAAAACAAACCACAAACAGTACCACACACACTCAGATGGCCATATTATCTATAATGGCTGATGTCAAACAAAAAGGTTTCATCAAGCTGTAAAACTAAAAAGAATGTCTTGAAAATATGACATCATAAATAATAAGAAAGTGTTTCAAGAGCACAAAGTCGTTGAAAAACATATGCCAAAAGCTTCCGTTATTTATTTGGGTCTCTCGGCTCTCATTTCTATTGGTTTCTTAAAAACAGAGCGGATCAGCTGCTAAACTGCTGTTGTCTTTTGCCGGGCTCCGGCAAATCTCGGTGATACCTTCTGATATGATTTAGCATGTTTGGCGTGTATTTCTATTAGCATACCGCACCACTGTAGAACAACGGCGACACACCGTCCTCGTCCGATCCACCACTCGCACTCCACCGTTATTGTAGTCCACAGGGAACCCGAAATGTTCCCACACAGCTGATTTAAAATAAGCAGGTGGGTTCTAGCTCCTGTGTGTTATCTGAAATCGCCATACTAACTTTTCTTCTTGTATTTTGTTCGTTTTGTTGTTGTGTTTCTTCTTGTTCTTCATTTGTCGTTTAAGGGCGGCTGGCAAACAGCTTTTAGGCGCAATACCGCCCCCTGGATTATATATAGTGTAGTGCAGGGGTCGGCAACAGGCGGACCGCGGTCCGGATCCGGACCCAGACGCCGACCTATACGGACCCGGAGCCATAATCAATACATTAATAGGGGATTTGTCGGTGCCTCCCGCTTTTTTAACGCTGATTTGGGTGACTTGCGTAATTCGTGGAGAACCGAAGAGTTTTCGTTTTGGGGGTGGGGGGGAGGGAGTCCGTCCGTCAGTCCGACTGACGGACAACTTCTCACTTCAAAAAAGAAGAAGAAATCTAGACCGCAAAAATAATTAAACAAGCGAGTACCTGTTTTTCCTGGCCAAGGACAGGTTCCATGAACACAACACGAGCGTAACGTGTCTTCACGTGGTATATGTCTCGTCTGAAAGGAGTGCTGAGCACTGGAACGCCGATCCAGCCCTTACAATATTGCAATACCCATAAGGAGCCGTACACATGCCGCAGTGTTTGCGTGGCTGTGTCTTTAGTTGTAAGCACAGTGGCGATCTGTTGTTATTAGCATCTGGTTAGCTAGCTATGCTAACGAATTTAAAGAGCTTTTCTACAACCAGGTGGAAGAGAGCTCTCTCCTGAGAGGCTCAAATAACCTCAGCTCAGTGAGGTTAAGGCACACCTTGATATGATCATTATAGTTATTAATGAGACTAAATGAAAAACAGGTATAAAATACTATATGACAGTAACAAAAAGTTGTTAACAATAACAAGAATAGAGTTTAAAAGGGGAGTGATTTGTAAAATATCCAAAAAGAAAAATCTGCTTACAGTTCTGTTTCATATGGGTGTTGAGAGATGTATCCATAGATCTCTTAATGTTGCTCTCAAAGTGTACCAGATTGATGCTTTTAACTTCAATATTTAAAAAAAATCTTCCCGGGGGAGCATGCCCCCGGACCCCCCTAGAGGAGGTTAGGTCCCCCCCCCCACTTAAATCATGTTCACATGGATAGGATACTAAATACATTTGCACACATCTTGAGTCCATATCTTTCTGTTTTGGTGGTCATGCCACACGTGCACGTGCATGCATACGTGAGTCATGGTGAGATATCTGGATTGGTTGCTTTTTCTTTGCACAGCATGAAAGAAAGGCCAAATGAATGGGCTGTGAGTTTAGTTTTTTTAAGCAAAGGTTGAGTTCAATAATTTGTACGACCCTCGGAGGATGTTGTAAAAGTTGAAAGGAAAATTATTTACACCCCTGCTGTAAATAATAATAAAAACCCTTGATTTTTAACTTAACATCTCTGTCTCCTATTGATCTGACTATATTATAAAGAATAGCAGTTAATTGAAGCATTATAGCACAGGCCTTTGTCAGATGGTTTATTACGCTGTTTTTTTCCTGCTTCGAATAGTTCTCTCTTTTTTCACCATACCTGTGTTTGCATCACTGTAACCAATGAGCACCTGCATGTGTATGAGAATGGCCCTGACTCCATGTCAGCCCAGATTTACAAACTCCAGGCAGGACAAGCTCAAGCTCAATTCTCACACTGAATTTAAAAAAAGTGAGTGAGGGACTGCAATATAAGAGGGAAAGAAAGAGAAACTTTAAAACTGTTCAAATGTTATGATTTGTAAAGACTGATATTGTTCTATAATCGGCTGAAACTGTTAAATCATGATGTGAAACGGTTAACAAAGAAAAAGGGAAACTCAAGCTGCTGCTACACTTTATTTTATTTATCTAAAATTAAGCACTTTTAAGATGCACATATTTTCAAAAGCTATTTTATTTATTTTCTCTATTTTATTTGTAAATGCAGCCCGAGAGGAACATTACACATATCCACAGTATTTAAGTAATGTTAATTGACAATACATATTGTTGTTTTTGAATTGTACTTTCTTTATTTGATTGGCAGTCAGTTGTTGATTACATGCAGACGTTGATAAAGCTACAGGTCACTTCAATATCACACTAATTCATGAAGCAAGTTAGACATTTTGATGTTCCGGACCTTTGCATGGGGACATTTTATCTAACTGGACCTCGTTGAATTTTAGTTGAAGACCCCTGGTGTAGCCGGTTCAGAGCCGCTCCTCCCCGGGTCGCTCGCTGAATCCTGCGGGGAAGACTCCATCCATGCACCGGGGGTAAAAACAGAAAAGCTCCAAAACGAATAAAATCCCGTCAGAAGTCAGTGGTTGTTAAATGGATGAAAAAACACCCAGTGAAGAACCGGCGGAGAAGCGTGTGTGAGAAGCGGGAGAGAAGCGATAATGGGCGGCGTTTGGAGAGGAAGCCGGGAGGAGAGAGGGGGAGGGCGGGGAGCTGGGGAGAGCTTTCTCCCTGGAGGCAGAGATCCAGGCACTGACACTTTACCATCTTTCAGACACAAATCAAGGAACCAGTACTCAAGTACCACACTTAGGCCTAAATACTATTCTGACATATTTGTACTTTGAGTATTTTTAATTGTATAGTAGTACTTTCCAATTCTTCTCAACTAGATTTCAGTTGCACCTTGTACTTTTTACTCCACTACAGTTCTTAAATAAACATGATTATATGATATGATGCAGTACTGTCATCTACACAGAATTGTACACATTAAATCAGTTTTCCGAATTATTTTACATGTGTAACCAATGTATAACTTCACTTGTTTATATTTCAGTAAAATCATTGTCCATACTTTATTTGTAAAACTTGTCACTGTCACTTTATTTTTTAGATGCTTTTATTTTGAAAAGTACGTTTTATTTGTGGTACTCTTGGCACCGGCACATTTCTGCAGACTCGCGCTACTTTCCTCAGTTAGCTTCAGGCCCCACTGAGGAGAAGTAAGTGGATTGATTGATTGATTGATTGATTGAAAAGTTTATTAACAGCTTGTATATTGGGTACAGTACAGTACAGCTCACAACATACAATTGTTAAGGGGATGCAGACCAGAGAAAGACTTTTGTCTTGTTTACATCAGGGTCCCCCATTTCCAATTCATCATATCATTTAAGACATATAAGACATATTTGACATACAGATGGCTTATTTACAATTTACATACAGGTGTTTTTTTAGATACAGATTGCTTGTTTACAATTTTCATTTTAGATTTCGTTCTAATACATCCTAACCGGACATTTAAGACATACCAAGTCTACAGATATACAGTTAGTAACAGAGTCTAAAATGCGAGTATATACATAGATGGGGGGGGGGGAAGCTGTCCATTGAACGACAGGTTGAGATTTGTACCATTACCGGGGCCAGTTTTGCAATGCTCTCCCCCGAAGGTGCTCTTTAAGAGAGGTTTTGAAGGTAAGTATAGTTTTACTTTCCTTTACAGTTGTGGGAAGAGCGTTCCACCTTGATGTGGCATCATTGCGAAACGTGTATTCCCCCTTTTTTGTGCCAAATCTGGGTTTCGCATGATTTGTGGAGCTCCCTCTGGTGTTATGATCATGGTATTCCTTGACCTTTGGGAAGAATTTTGACATGTACATGGGTACCATAGAGGTGTAGTGGATCTTGTAGACCAGGCCCATTGCAAGTAGCTGTACTCTGTCGTCTACTCTAAGCCATCCTAGGTTGTCAAAGTGGGCAGAGGTGAGGTGGGTTCTAAATGAAAGGTCAAGCAGTAGTCTGACCAGTTTATTTTGCGATGTTTGAAGTTTTATTTTTAGCGCCTTGGAGGTGCTATGGTACCATGACGTGCAAGCATAGTCATAGTACCCTTGAATGAGTGCTCCTGCCAGAGTTTTCAGGGTGTTCTTGTTTACCAGAGAGGAGATCCGGTATAGGAATCTAGTTCTTTGATTGACTTTTTTTATTACATTGGATGCCATTTTGTCACAGGAGAGGTTTGCCTCAAGAATAGATCCTAGGTATGTAATTTCCTTCTTACTTGTGACAACTACAACTGAGAAGTCGTCGGATTTGCTGAGATTATGTTTCGAACCGAAGAGAATGGACTCTGTTTTACCCAGGTGTAATGATAATTTATTATCGGCGAGCCAGGTGCAGATTCTGCCGAGCTCGGAGCTGAGGGTTTTTTCAACCTGCAACCTGTTCCTGTCAGAGACCAGCAGGGCTGAGTCGTCCGCGAACAGGAACAAGTTGCAGTCACATGCTGATGACATGTCATTTACATAAATTAGGAACAGTAACGGACCTAATATGCTTCCTTGTGGAACACCACAGCTCACTGGGAGGGGGGGGGGACAGAGTACCGTTTACCTCCACCATCTGTTCTCTCCCCTCCAGGTAGGACCGCATCCAGCTCACCGATAGTTTATCAAAACCAATTGCTTTTAGCTTGTCAATCAGAATGGGGTGATTGACAGTGTCGAAAGCCTTTTGTAGGTCCAGCATCACCATGCCGCAGTACTTGCCCTCGTCCACCTCTTGTTTGATGTGGTCGCTCAAATAAAGAAGGCATGTGTCAGTGGAGTGGGATGTTCTAAAGTCAGATTGAAATTCATAGATTAGTTTCTTTTCCGCGAGGTACTTTTCGACCTGTTCATATACTATTTTTTCCATGACTTTCGAGATGGAGGTAAGTATAGAAACAGGGCGGTAGTTGCCTGGGTCCAATTTGCTGCCCTTTTTGTGCAGGGGGGTTACTCTTGCAATTTTGAAGTCTTTGGGTACTTTTCCCTGTTTTATGGAGAGGTTAATTATGTGAGCTATGACTGGTGAGATGGCGGTTGCTGTGTCTCTGAGGAATTTGGAGGGGATATTGTCGTGGCCAGTGGCCTTGTTAGGTTGGAGGGCGCTCAGTTTAATGAGTACCTCTGCTGTTGTTACCCTTGCTAGACTGAAATCATCTTTGCGTACCCCTAGGTTTTTGTAGTAGGTCATGATGTGATCTACTCCAAAAAGCCCTGAGTGGGAGGGTAATTTATTTACAAGAGTTGTGGCTATGTTTGTGAAAAAAAATGTCAAGTACTTGGCCACATCCAGTTTGTCTGTGATGAGCCTGTTATCTGTCTTTATGTTTAAGTTAGAAAATCTCGTTTTGAGTTTTTTACTGCAGCCAAGCTGGTTATTGAGTAATTTCCAAAGTTCACGGGGTTTATTTTTGTTTTCCTCAGTTTTGACATTGATGAAATTCTTTTTGGCAGTTTTGATCATGGAGCTTACGTCATTTCTTAGTCTGTTTCTTTCAATTTTGAGTTCAGTCACGTGGGCCTGGAGTTCACTGCTCGTGCTTTTGGAAAGCATTGACTGACTTTTATGAAACTCAGAGCATTTTTTGTCTCTGGTTTTCATGGCGGTCAGTATGCCGGAGTGCATCCACGGCTCAGCGCGATTTTTTACCCTGGTTGTTCTTAGGGGGGCCAACTCATTGAGTATTGCAGAGAATTTGTTTTTGAAACCAAGCCATGTTTCTTCAACTTGTGTACCACTGAGCTCATCTGACCAGTCCAGGCTCTCCAGTTCTAGGTTAAAGGCCTCGCTAGAGTAGTTTTTGAGGTCTCTAGATATGACTGTTTTGTGACAGCCGGCCCTTTGTTTTTGCGGGTACAGAATATCATATAATGATCACTTAACCCGCATGCTATAACCCCTTTACTGGAGATCCTGGACTTGTCAGAGGTCAGAATGAGATCAATGGTAGTTTGGGTGATTAGCTGGCTGAAGCCGTGCAGATCACAAATCCTACTGAAGGACTTGAAGACGGACGTGTCTTTACGTTGCATATCCGTGTTCCAGTCTCCAATAATAATTGTCTCTACATCTCCCACATCAGCCAAACACCCATCTAATGTATCATAAAAGTCACTCTGTTCCGGTGGTCTATAGATTGTCCTGACTATTACAGATTTAGCATTGTCAAAAAGAATTTCAACCCACACAGAATCAATATTTTCATGATGCAGGTCAGTACGGTTTTTGAAATTGGTGTCTTTATGTATGTACATGCAGACACCACCTCCATTCACATTCCTGTCCCTTCTCACTACAAGATAATCTTCAATTTCAATCTCTGAATCTGTAATGGAATTGTCCAATTTGGTCTCAGAAAAGCATAATATGCTTGGAACGAGTGGTGTCATAAATGTTGTATGTTATATGTTAATAGATTGTTTAATGTTACACTTCACACAAGCCAAACCTATTTGCAGTTAATATCTATATTTTGCCGTGTGTGACTGTAGTTTATATAATGTGCAGCGCTTCAAACAGTGTTTGGGAGCTTTCTAAAGTTTAGCTATATGCTAACCTAACATGTGGGTGTTTTCTTCCACTGAAGGTGTGAAGTTAGAAAGCTGATGAAGCCATTTCCTGCTTTAATTATTATATTCTGTTTTGCACAGGTATGTGGGTATTATTTTTGTATTTTGTAACTGTAAATTGTATTGTTTGTTATGTAAGTGTAAATTAATGGTTATATTTGTGTATATTGGTTTACAAGGAAGAACTGGTTTGCCACCATGGATAGATGTATATCTGTTAATTGTATTATTTAGAACTCTGTATACTTTCCTGAGTTAGCTTCAGGCCCCACTGAGGAGAAGTGTGAAGTTAGAAAGCTGATGAAGCCATTTCCTGCTTTAATTATTATATTCTGTTTTGCACAGAGAATAAATCCTGGTTGGCAAGAAAGAAGTCGTTCTCATTTACACAACATAACACAACGCAGAGATCACATGTGGCGTCAAACCAGACCGGTTACATATGCACTGTTTGATCAATGACCAAAATAAAAAACATCTGCGGTCATAGGCGGCGCGTGAGGCTCAGGTTTGGGAAGGCTAAATCACTTTTTTTACCTGACGCTGCCCGCCTCCGGCGTCTATAGAAAAGAGATCAACTCAGTGACCAATCAGAGCTCAGTTTGCAGAGTTTAAATCTCTCAAGTCATATTACAGGATAAAGGAAATACAGTTTAAACTGCCGTATGCAGAGAAGACGCCGACGTGTCGCACTTATCATTACATCATCAATCAGATCATCGATCATATAATATCATAATATATCATATATTTCCTTATCTGAGTCAGCTTCTCCAGCCGTATCTGGCCGTGCAACACTCACAGTGTCACATACTGTAAGTAGAAGTATTATTTTAAGCAACACATTATGTTGACGAAACACTCGAGTCAAATGTAATTAAAGTCAGATCCACTCGTGTCAGATGGGGCAGTGATATCATAAAACTATACGCTTTCAAACACTCGGTAGGCCTAGTTATTTTTTAACGAGTTGTTCTGTATTCTCCTTGCAGGTGCAACTCTGTGGCTTGTATTCTGGATTATATGTTTAAGTCATCATGGATGTTTAAAGCTCATATTTGTCTAATATTAGTTTACTTTTCATTAATGAAGTATGACGCTGCGCTGTCAGTACACTTGTCCCTGTTTGTGATTGGTCAAATGTAGCTAACCCCGCCCCTTTCACGTGAACGCGCTCTCAGCTGGAGAGAGAAACCCTGGCTTGATTTACCGAGTTGATAACCAGCGTCGTAGGACCGCTTAGCGAGATCTCGTTTGTTAGTTTGTTGTTGTTAGTTTGTTTGTTACTCAAACATATCCAGGGTCTGTTGAACTGGCTTCGTAGTACAGGGCACAAGTGGCTAGCAGCGCTAATGTCAAAGACACAGACATTGCATTATATTTGTATTTTACCAGGATGCAGTGACACAAATATTTGGGAAGGCTTAGCCTAGCCCCTGTCTGTGGTATATTTAATATATTTTTATAAGGGTGTGAGATATGATTGAAGGTTGCAATGCATGTTAAGTGGCAGACATTTGATATGTTTTTTTTTATTTATTAAAAACGACAATTCAAGACAATAGTACGGTGGCCGACAGGTGCAAACGAGCGACACCGACCCAAAACTCTTCAATCGGAGAAACGATGCAAATATAAGAACACAAATGTTCCACATGACGAAACATCTTCAGCAACTTGACAACACATGCAGCATTTAGAAAACATTCAGCAACTTGAGGAAACATGCGCAGCGTTTACTAAAAGCTGCAGAAACCAAACGCTGCAAATACAAAACGCTGCAAGAAGCTCAAAACACAACGGAGACCAGGGGACACTAAAGAGTGACGCACACAGCTGGAGACCAGGGGACACTAAAGAGTGACGCACACAGCTGGGAGACCAGGGGACACTAAAGAGTGACGCACACAGCTGGGAGACCAGGGGACACTAAATAGCGACGCACACAGCTGGTAGACCAGGGGACACTAAAGAGTGACGCACACAGCCGGTAGACCAGGGGACACTAAAGAGTGACGCACACAGCTGGAAGACCAGGGGACACTAAAGAGTGACGCACACAGCTGGGAGACCAAGGGACACTAAAGAGTGACGCAAAGAGCTGGGAGACCAGGGGACACTAAAGAGTGACGCACACAGCTGGGAGACCAGGAGACACTAAAGAGTGACACACACATCTGGGAGACCAGGGGACACTAAAGAGTGACGCACACAGCTGGTAGACCAGGGGACACTAAAGAGTGACGCACACAGCTGGAAGACCAGGGGACACTAAAGAGTGACGCACACAGCTGGGAGACCAGGGGACACTAAAGAGTGACGCACACAGCTGGGAGACCAAGGGACACTAAAGAGTGACGCACAGAGCTGGGAGACCAGGGGAAACTAAAGAGTGACGCACACAGCTGGGAGACCAGGGGACACTAAAGAGTGACGCACACAGCTGGGAGACCAGGGCTGCTTCTCATGTCGATTAAATGAAATCCTTGCTTCCCTCACTTGCGTCGTTTCCCTGCGTTTAGTCCCTCCCACCAGGGAAGCATGGAGGGACGCAAGGAAACCACGAGAAGCAGGGAAATGAGTTTTAAGAGTAATGGGACGTCCTTTCCTCCGGAGCGTCACGTGAAGCGACGTCCGTTTGTGATGATGCTGCACAGCTGATCGTCTGGCAGCAGCCAGCTCTGTACCCGTTATTTCCACAAACACCCCCGCCTCTGTTAGTGCACATTTACTGACATAAACATTAGTATCATCTGTTGTAGATCCAAATACATGAAATAAAATAAGAAGTCATTCTCAAAAAAGATAAACGCCATTCTTAAAATGTATAAACGAAAAAAGCGATCATGAAAATGTTTCCAATAAATGAATAAAAAAATGTTTGACCACTTTGTTGTTCAGATATATCACATATTTGTAACTAAATTAAACATTAATTGAAACAAAACACAGTATAAACTGAGGAGTGAGTCCCGTGAGGTTCATGTATTTTCTTCACTCCGCTGGGGTATTGCTCTCATGTCAAGAAGCATCAGATCAGTGCATGCACTGCTTCGTCCAATCAGTGAGCGATACACAGTAAGGGGGCGGGGTGAGTATCTGAGGATTTGAAAAAATGAGGAAATGAGGAAATGAAAATAGTCGACTATTTTAATTTCCTCGCTCCTCGGTCCTCGTTCTCACCGGAAGTTGATTTGCCTGCGCCATCTTGAGTAGCGTCCCATGGCTCTTATTTCTGCCGGAGGACCGAGGAGCGAGGAGCGATAATGGAGGAGCGATAACCGAGGAACCACCAGACCATCCTCCGATGAAATCCTCAGATACTCGCCCCGCCCCCTTACTGTGTATCGCTCACTGATTGGACGAGGCAGTGCATGCACTTATCTGATGCTTCTTGACATGAGAGCAGAGTGAAGAAAATACATGAACCTCACGGGAGTCACTCCTCAGTTTATACCGTGTTTTGTTTCAATTCATGTTTCATTTAGTTACAAATATGTGATATATCTGAACAACAAAGTGGTCAAAAATCATTTTATTCATTTATTGGAAACATTTCCATGATCGCTTTTTTCGTTTTACATTTTCATTTATTGTCATTTCCATTCAGTCAGTCATTAAGTGCTATTAAAATGTTAATATGCTACTGTGGTGACACGTTATTGGACATAATTCACCTTGCTTATTGTGTTGCCACACGGACCCTTTAGTGGGGAACACCTGTAGCTTTAGCTGCCATTCCTGCTAGCTCATCAGGCAGAGCAGTGCATGTGTTAACCTCTCTGAAAGGAATGGATAATAAAGATTGGAACTCCATTCTTAATACACCGCCTCCGACTCTCTTTTCACGGCACTACACTGGTGACCCTGACTTTTCCGAGAAAGTTTCCGGAAAATTAACGAACATGGCTGAGCGCGATGTTTTCATAAAGCTGCCGGAATTCTGGGAGCACACCGCGGAGGCATGGTTAGCACACGTGGAGGCACATTTCGCCTGCCGACAGGTCCGTGACGGGGACCTAAAATACTACCATGTGGTAGCAGCGCTGGGGAGCTCCACGTCGTCCAGGTTGGTGGGATTCATCGCAGCCCCCCCACATCATGGCAAATATGAGGCGATTAAGGCCCTTCTCCTTAAGACATTTAGCTTATCTGCTAAGGAGAGGGCCCGCCAGATACTTGACATTCAAGGCCTAGGAGACAGCAAGCCATCCCAGCTAATGGAGAAAATGCTAAATCTGCTAGGGGGGGAAGATCCCCGTATTTTATTCACGGAGATTTTCCTGCGTCACTTGCCTCCCCGGGTACAGACGGCGCTGGCCAACACGCCTATCACGGAGCCCCGTGCTTTGGCTGAGGAAGCGGATCGTTTTTTTCCTGGCTACGCAACAGCCCGGGGCAGAGACGTTAGCCGCGACGCTCAGCGGCCCACCGGCAGTCAAGAAAGCGTGGCGGAGGCCGGACACGGCTGTGGCTAGCCGGCGTGGAGACGTCGGAGAGTGCGTTTACCACGCACGTTTCGGGACAAGGGCGAAGAGATGCATCGCTCCGTGCAGCTACAAACCCCCGGGAAACGGAGGGGCCGGCGCTCAGTAGTGGCTCTGAGGGTCGGCGGCACGTGCAGGCTCCTCTTCGTCAGCGACAGCGTTTCGGGGAGCCTGTTTCTGTGTGACACGGGCGCTCAACGGAGCGTAGTTCCAGCGTCGAGTGAAGACGTCACCCGTGGGGGGCACGGACCGCGATTGACGACGGCTAACGGCAGTCCCATTCGCACGTACGGCGTGAGGCCTATGTGTTTGTGCATCGGAGGACAGCGTTTCAGCTGGGATTTTGTGACAGCGGACATTTCTTTTCCCCTCCTCGGAGCGGATTTTTTGTGTGCTCATGGACTCTTAGTGGACGTTAAGAATAGGCGTTTGGTTGATGCCTTAACGTTTTCTTCCCTCGTGTGCACACTTGGCAGCGCAGCGTACGACGGGCTGTCAGGCTCGCTGTCAGGTGCAGACACGTTTCTCAGACTGTTGGCCGAGTTTCCAGACCTGTCGCTACCCACCTTCTCTGCGCTTACCACTAAGCATGGCGTGGAACACCACGTCACTACCGGAGGGCCTCCTGTCTACGCCAGGGCCCGGCGGTTGAACCCTTCTAAGCTGGCTGTAGCGAGGGCGGAGTTCGCAACCATGGAGCGCCTGGGCATTGTCCGCCGCTCCGACAGTCCTTGGGCTTCCCCCCTGCACGTCGTTCCCAAATCGAACGGCGGGTTCCGCCCGTGCAGGGATTACCGCCGACTCAACGACGCCACTACGCCTGACCGCTATCCGGTGCCGCACATTCAGGACTTTTCGGCGCATCTGGCCGGTACGGGGGTGTTTTCCAAGGTGGACCTGGTGCGTGGATACCACCAGGTGCCCATGCACCCCCTGGACATTCCCAAGACAGCAGTGATAACGCCTTTTGGACTTTTTGAGTTCCTGCGGATGCCTTTTGGACTCAAGAATGCCGCTCAGACGTTCCAGCGCCTGATGGATTCGGTGCTGCGGGACCTGCCGTTTGTGTTTGTTTACCTCGACGACATACTCGTCGCCAGCGCTTCAGTGCAGGAGCACCTGTCCCACCTCCGAGCCCTTTTCACACGGCTCAACGAACACGGATTAATCATCAATCTTGCAAAGTGCCAGTTCGGGGTGTCGGACATCGATTTCCTGGGGCACCGCGTCACCAAGGGCGGTGCGACACCTCTGCCAGCGAAGGTGGAGGCTGTTGCGGCGTTTCCTCGCCCGCTCACAGCCCGGTCGCTCCGTGAGTTTCTGGGGATGGTGACTTTCTACCACCGTTTCATCGCCCGGGCCGCACACATCATGCGGCCGCTGTATGAAGCGTTGAAAGGCAAGACCCCCGTCCAGGAGATCGACTGGACAGCAGAGGCGGACGGCGCTTTTGCTGAGGTCAAGACCGCGTTGGCTCAGGCGGCTTTGCTGGCACACCCATCATCTACGGCTCCCATCTCCATCACCACGGACGCGTCAGACTACGCGGTCGGCGCAGTGCACGAGCAGTGGGTGGAGGGCGCTTGGCAGCCGCTCGCCTTTTTCAGCCGCCAGCTGACGCCTAGAGAACGCAAATACAGCGCCTTTGACCGGGAGCTCCTCGGACTTTATTTGGCCGTGCGGCACTTTCCGTTTCATGCTGGAAGGCCGTGAATTTACGGCGTTTGTCGACCACAAGCCGCTCACCTTTGCCATGTCAAAAGTGGCGGAGCCTTGGTCGGCACGTCAGCAGCGGCAGCTGTCCTACATATCGGAGTTCACTACGGACATTAAGCACGTGGCTGGCAAGTCGAACCTGGTTGCTGATTGCCTCTCCAGGGTCGTCATCGGTGCCGTCCAGTTGGGCCTGGACTATACTCGCATGGCGGCAGACCAGGTCACAGATCCCGGCGTCCAGGCCCTGAAGGTGGAGAGCGCGGGGCTGCGCTTGGAGGACGTGGTGTTCGGCGACGCGGGCATTACTCTCCTGTGTGACGTCTCTACGGGCCTGGCGCGGCCTGTCGTCCCTGCCAGCTGGAGGCGTCCTGTGTTCGAGGCTGTGCACGGCCTGTCACACCCCGGCGTTAAACCTTCGGTCCGTTTGGTAGAGGCGAAGTTCGTTTGGCAAGGACTGAAAAGGGACGTTAGGACTTGGGCCAGGGAGTGCGTGGCTTGTCAACGCGCTAAGGTGCACCGCCACACAAAGGCCCTGTTGGAACGTTTCCTGGTGCCTGAGAGGAGGTTTGATCACGTCAACATTGACCTGTTTGGTCCGTTGCCTTCCTCTCAGGGGTTTTCCTACCTCCTCACCATGGTGGACAGGACGACCCGTTGGCCGGAGGCGGTTCCGCTCGTTTCGACATCAGCTGCAGACGTTGCCCGGGCCTTCATTGCAACGTGGGTGTGTCGTTTTGGCACCCCGTCAGACATTTCCTCAGACAGGGGCTCTCAGTTCACGTCCGAGCTCTGGAACGCTGTGGCAGGCGGTTTGGGGGTTAAGCTGCACAGGACTACCGCTTACCACCCTCAGGCTAACGGTCTCTGCGAGCGCTTTCATCGCTCCATGAAGGCGGCCCTCAAGGCCGGCCTTACGGACGGTAACTGGGTCGACAAGCTGCCCTGGGTGATGTTGGGCCTGAGGACCGCACCTAAGGAAGATCTGCAGTGTTCTACAGCGGAGATGGTCTACGGTCAGCCGCTGAGAGTTCCGGGGGATTTCCTCCCAAATGCATCGGCTCCCTGGTCGGCGTCGGCCCAGCGGGCTTTCCTGCGTGACGCCGCTGAGGCCTTTGTTCCGATCCCTACTACTCAGCACGGTACTCAGGTGTCCCAGGTTCCCGCAGAGCTCCGCTCGGCGGAGCACGTGTTCATCCGGCACGATGCGCACAGAGGCCCCCTGCAGCCCCCTTATGATGGGCCTTTCCGGGTCTTGGAGCACGGGGACAAGCACCTGGTGGTCGACCTGGGTGGCAAGGCCGAGCACGTCTCGGTGGACCGGGTGAAGGCTGCTCACCTGGACTTGGACCAGCCTGTGGTGCTGGCTCGACCTCCGCGACGGGGCCGCCCCCCGGCCTCGTCCCCTGTCACGGATTTAAGACCTGTTGTTCCGGTCCCTCCCCTTCCGGGGGCCGCACAGGCGGGAGTCACTTTTCCGACTCCCGTGCTCAGGATTCGTGGGGGTCGGCGTGTCGTTCCTCCCCGCCATGCTGATTTTGTTTATGTGTGAATTCTGGGGGGGCTTGTGTGGTGACACGTTATTGGACATAATTCACCTTGCTTATTGTGTTGCCACACGGACCCTTTAGTGGGGAACACCTGTAGCTTTAGCTGCCATTCCTGCTAGCTCATCAGGCAGAGCAGTGCATGTGTTAACCTCTCTGAAAGGAATGGATAATAAAGATTGGAACTCCATTCTTAATACACCGCCTCCGACTCTCTTTTCACGGCACTACACTACATATCCACACAAACACACAAAGTGTGCAATCCAATGAATGTTAATCTAACTGGGTTTTGATAGATAACATATTTTATTTCTATTGTGCACTCTAATCAATATTAATCAAACTATTGTTCGTTTAAATAAATTTTAAGAATGGCGTTTATCTTTTTTGAGAATTAGTTCTTATTAAAAGGGGAAGCAGCAGGCGGTTAGAGAAATGAGAACTCCTCTCCTCTGAGCGGTCATTTTAAAGAGACGTCCATTAATGATGAGAGGAGGCACAGCAGCCCTCTGTCTGATGGACAGATGTGTTCATGACCACTTATATATTTACTTTTAATTCATTCACAGTGCGGTATAATGAGACAATAACAGGCTACAGATGCGGACACACCCCCCCCCCCCCCCCTCTCCCCTCTCTGGTCGCTACAATGAGGAATATAAATTACGGGCCAAAAGTTTTATTTACAAGTATTAAAAGTAAGCAGAGGACACCAAACCAACTGAGACCTGTCTGTCCGCTGCATCTACACACACACTGTACCACACACACCTACACACTGTACCACACACACCTTCACCACACACGCACAGTTCATAAAACAGGCTACAGCCGTTGTGTATTTTATTATGTGAAGCACTAAATGGTTTTAGAAAAATATCGACTCTTTGTAGAGGCCTGTTATACTGCACGGACTTCACAGCTGTTCTCTCTGTAAACATCGCGTCGATGAAAGCAGTTAATAAAATAATATCCAGGGATGCATGCAGAGCTGTCATTGGCTGAGATAAGTCCGGCCGTGCGTCACGACTCTTTGAAACATCTCTGTTGCCGGAAATACATCCACGAAGGAGCCGTGGAGGACCGTGGAGGACCCATCAGTGTATCCTCGGTTAGAGCTCCTCCAGAGAGCCTCCTCGACGCTCGATCCTCGAAGTGCATTTAGGCTGCTTCTCAGGTCGACTATTTTCATTTCCTCGCTCCTCGGTCCTCGGTCTCACCGGAAGTTGATTTGCCTGCGCCATCTTGAGTACCGTCCCATGGCTCTTATTTCTGCCGGAGGACCGAGGATCGAGGAGCGAGGAGCGATCATGGAGGAGCGATAACCGAGGAACCACCAGACCATCCTCCGATGAAATCCTCAGATACTCGCCCCGCCCCCTTACTGTGTATCGCTCACTGATTGGACGATGCAGTGCATGCACTGATCTCATGCTTCTTGACATGAGAGCCGTTTCCCAGCGGAGTGAAGAAAATACATGAACCTCACGGGACTCACTCCTCAGTTTATACCGTGTTTTGTTTCAATTCCTGTTTCATTTAGTTACAAATATGTGATATATCTGAACAACAAAGTGGTCAAAAATCATTTTATTCATTTTTTGGAAACATTTTCATGATCGCTTTTTTCGTTTTACATTTTCATTTATTGTCATTTCCATTCAGTCATTAAGTGCTATTAAAATGTTAATGTGCTCCATATCCACACAAACAAACAAACAAAGTGTGCAATCCAATCAATGTTAATCTAACTGGGTTTTGATAGATAACATATCTCTTTTTCTTCTCTCAATTATTTTATTTCTTTTGTGCACTCTAATCAATATTAATCAAACTATTGTTCGTTTATACATTTTAAGAATGGCGTTTATCTTTTTTGAGAATGAGTTCTTATTTTATTTTATTTATTGGGATCTACAACAGATGATACAAATATTTGTGTCAGTAAATGTGTACTAACAGAGGCGGGTGTGTGTGGAAATAACGGGGACAGAGCTGGCTGCTGTCAGACGATCAGCTGTGCAGCGTCATCACAAACGGACGTCGCTTCACGTGACGCTCCGGAGGAAAGGACGTCCCATTGCTCTTAAAACTCATTTCCCTGCTTCTCGTGGTTTCCTTGCGTCCCTCCATGCTTCCCTGGTGGGAGGGACTAAACGCAGGGAAACGACGCAAGTGAGGGAAGCAAGGATTTCATTTAATCGACCTGAGAAGCAGCCTTAGAGAAATGAGATGTCCTTCAACATGGCGCGCTAAAATTCATTTCCGGGTCACTACCGGAGGACCGAGGAGTCAAGGGCTGCGTTTCACTTCTCTTATTTTTCATTTCCTCGCTCGTCGGTCTCGGTATCACCGGAAGTTGATTTGTCTGCGCCATCTTGAGTAGCGTCCCATGGCTCTTATTTCTGCCGGAGGACCGAGGAGCGATAACAGAGGAACCACCAGACCATCCTCCGGTCAAATCCTCAGCCACTCACCCCGCCCCCTTACTGTGTATCGCTCACTGATTGGACGATGCAGCGCAAGCACTGATCTGATGCTTCTTGACATGAGAGCAGTTTCCCAGCAGAGTGAAGAAAATACATGAACCTCACGGGACTCACTCCTCAGTTTATACCGTGTTTTGTTTCAATTCATGTTTCATTTAGTTACAAATATGTGATATATCTGAACAACAAAGTGGTCAAAAATTATTTTCTTCAATTTTTGGAAACATTTTCATGATCGCTTTTTTCGTTTTACATTTTCATTTATTGTCATTTCCATTCAGTCAGTCATTAAGTGCTATTAAAATGTTAATGTGCTACATATCCACACAAACACACAAAGTGTGCAATCCAATGAATGTTAATCTAACTGGGTTTTGATAGATAACATATCTCTTTTTCTTCTCTCAATTATTTTATTTCTATTGTGCACTCTAATCAATATTAATCAAACTATTGTTCGTTTATACATTTTAAGAATGGCGTTTATCTTTTTTGAGAATGAGTTCTTATTTTACTTTATTCATTTGGGTCTACAACAGATGATACAAATGTTTGTGTCAGTAAATGTGTAGGCGGGGGACAGAGCTGGGTTGCGGTCGGATAGTTTAAAAATCAGCTCCTAAATTCGAACCCTATCGTCTATTCCTTGACCTCTGAGTAAAACGTCACGGGGTTAAGGGATAGTGGATAGGAGAATTCAAAAGGACTTAGGAGAAGAGACTGCGGTACTTTAGAGAATCCGAATGCACTTTCACTATCTGAGTGTTTATGATGCGCCAGCGGACGTCATTGTGTGCGTCTGCTGCTGTGGGGAAACTATGGAAACTACAGTTTTCTATACAGCGGACTACAACATGGATGTTCAATAAGAACGAGGGACTCCTGTGAACTCATCTAGAGACTCTGCACCGTGCTCTGATGCTGTTGCTTTATGCTTTATGAACGTGGACAACAGAGAAACATATTCTTCATGACCAAAGTTGGAATTGAAATAAAAAAGGAAAGTGAAACTTTTGCTCATCACCCTCTCCCTCCGGTCCACATTAATACAAATGATCCCAATACGTATGATTGTATAAACTATGAAAATATCTTAAAATCAATACAAATGTATTTATTATAAACGTTAGTCTTTAACACCTATCACTGTGTATATCACCATTCAAACATCTTTTAAAAGTTGAACAAACTCCACAGCTCAGTAAAGACTGTGAGATGTTGACTTTATTTGATCATTTCAGTAAAAACTAACGTTCATATTTCTCTTTTTGATTATAATACTGATGAACGTTCAGAACAAAGCACTTTGGCAACTTACCACATACGTTTTAAAATGCGTAATAAGCACCGTAACTTTCATGATATAATTTCTCCCATTATCGTTTGTGTCCGTGAACGGCCGACTGTTGTGTGACGGCAAATGCTGCGGCTGCAATGCATTGTGGGGCTGCATTTTCTCCTCTCCGTTCGGTTAGGGAGGTCCAGTGGTTCCTAAGCTAAAGGAGGTTATAAAGGAAGTTTGAAACCTCCTTTCCTTTCATTTGGAGAATTGGAACGGCACTTATAATGGCTGCCAGTGAGGGACTTCCGGGTCATTTCACTTGGTTAGGAAGGTTCCTAAACTAAATGGACTATTGGACTGGGCCCCGGTACTTTAGAGAATCGACTGCACTTTCACTATCCGACGTGTTTATGATGCGCCAGCGGACGTCATTTTGTGCGTCTGCTGCTGTGGGGAAACTATGGAAACTACAGTTTTCTATACAGCGGACTACAACATGGATGTTTAATAAGAACGACGGACTCACCAAGAGACTCTGCACCGTGCTCTGATGCTGTTGCTTTATGAACGTGGACAACAGAGAAACATATTCTTCACGACCAAAGTTGGAATTGAAATAAAAAAGGAAAGTGAAACTTATGCTCGTCACCCTCTCCCTCCGGTCCACATTAATACAAATGATCCCAATACGTATGATTGTATGAACTATGAAAATATCTTAAAATCAATACAGATGTATTTATTATAAACGTTAGTCCTTAACATCTATCACTGTGTACATCACCATTCAAACATCTTTTAAAAGTTGAACAAACCACACAGCTCAGTGAAGACTGTGAAATGTTGACTTTATTTGATCATTTCAGTAAAAACTAACGTTCATATTTCTCTTTTTGATTATAATACTGATGAACGTTCAAAACAAAGCACTTTGGCAACTTACCACATACGTTTTAAAAAGCTTAATAAGCACCGTAACTTTCATGATATAATTTCTCGGTCATAATCGTTTGTTTCGGTGAACGGCAGACTGTTGTGTGACGCAAATGCTGCGGCTGCAATGCATTGTGGGGCAGCATTTTCTCCTCTCCTTTCGGTAAGGGAGGTCCAGTGGTTCCTAAGCTAAAGGAGGTTATAAAGGAAGTTTGAAACCTCCTTTCCTATCATCTAGATAATTCGAACGGCACTTATCATGGCTGCCACTGAGCGACTTCCAGGTCATTTCACTCCGTTAGGAAGGTTCCTAAGCTAAATGGACTATTCGACTTCAGCCCTTCTGTCAGACGATCAGCTGTGCGGCGTCATCACAAACGGATGTCGCTTCACGTGATGCTCCGGAGGAAACGACGTCCCATTGCTCTTAAAACTCATTTCCCTGCTTCTCGTGGTTTCCTTGCGTCTCTCCATGCTTCCCTGGTGGGAGGGACTAGTCGCAGGGAAACGACGCAAGTGAGGGACGCAAGGAATCCATTTAACCGAAATAAAACGCAGCCCGGGTCTCAATTCAGGGGTTGCATCCTTCGAAGGGTGCATTCGTAGACCGCATACGTCACTTCCGCCGAAAGAAGGCTGTCCCAATTTTTTTAAAAGACGAGAGTCCTCCGAATGCGGCCTACTTTTCCCCAATTTGAAGGATACATCTGATGTACACTCCGCGGCCTACCATATCCCAGGGTGCAATGCGCGCAGGGAAGAGTGAGGTTTTTTCGAATGAAATGGCTTCCGGTCTCCCAGCAGAGTGGATTTAAAAGCAGCAGCAAGCGGAGGAATCACTAATAAATGTGAGTATTGGGTTTTAACTTACTTTAAATTAACTAACGTCACACACGTCAAACCCAAGGGGCATTAAAACGTACATTTTCGTTAAATAATACGGATAAATATGTGACGTTAGTGACGCTAACTAGCTAGCTGGACGTACTGCACTGTTGTTTACACTTATTTTTAATTCAATTCAGAATTTTACTAAAGTCATACAGAGATCTTGGCTCTGTTATAGATAATGTTGAGATATAACATACAGACATGTAGTGTATGACTCCATGTATTACTGTGTACCATATATTGTTTATGTAAGTAGCTGCGACTACTAACTGTGTTCATTGGTTAGTGCTGTACCACATGATTGTGATGTCACTACCTGGGGTATAAGACCGTTGGAAGTCACGCCCCTTCTCTCTCTGTCCTCAAGCCTCTTGAGATGTGTGCCTATAATAAATAACGCTGTGATGAATGGCTAAACTTGAACTGCTGAGATTATTCACCTTTCTGCTGCAGGAGACAACAGGTATAAGTCTAAATCTGCGAACAGGTTATGGGCCCAGATACGAGGAATTATTCTACAGTTCGAAGCGCACGTGCGATAACAAGGCGAGAAGATTGCCTGTTGGCAATGGTTAGCATAGGAGTAGCTAGTTAGTCACGTGTTAAGCTAGTTTAGCATCGGGAGAACCGAGGGAAGCACGGTGGTGCTGGACCTGGAGGTGCTGACCTGGGGTCAGTGGGACATCATCTGGGCAGGTTTAGGGGAAGAAGGAGAATATAAACTGTTATAATCACAGCTATTAAGATTTGAACACTAATATTGTTAACAATCAATCTATACAACATGCTTTTGTTCATTTAAAAAAATTGTACTTGTTAACTTACTAATGTAACATTACTGGGGGCTAAAGGAACAGCTTCATTTTATTTACCTGGCCATGGTCCTCTTTAATTCATCGCCGAGTGATCTCCAAAAAATGTAAAAGGAAAGTTTCTGGATCCTTTTCAGCTAAGTTAGCTTGTAAGCTAATTTGCTAGCAGGCTGCTGGAGCAGCGCAACTGAACAGCGTGTATCACGTGACGTAAATACGAAGCGCTCCATAAGCTAGACCAGGGGTGGGCAAGTAAGTTTGGCCGTGGGCCAATTTTTTGCTGAGCCACAAGATGGCGGGCCAGAACATAATCAAAGCCTAATTCAAGGAATTTATTTTGGTAAGAGGGCGCAGCGCCTCTGTTCCCCGGTTCAGAAAAAAACTCTGATATCGCTGATAACCCTCCCCATCAACACTCTGATGCGCAGTCAGATCCGCTGATTGGTTCACTGATGATATAGGCGCCCAATCCAGAGCCTCTGGCTAGACCTGCCCAAAGGGAGGCTCGTCCTCTCTAGCCCCATTTCAGTCCCAAAGCCAGGGCTATTATCTGTATTTTAACAGACTTATCTTTTAAATTGAGGTGTATTTATTGTTCTCTTCAAAGTTTATTTTTCACTGAAATCTTAGGGAGGATGGTCCTCCCTTTCCTCAATGGACGAGCCTCCACTGAGTAAAGTATAGAGTTATTAACTAGGTAGCAGTGTTATTTAACATACTTTTATTGTCAAGTATTGTCAAGTTCTCTGGGTTTTTGGCATTTATTTGAGTGTTTGCCCACATTTGAGAGGCTTGAGGGGCAACAGAGGACGCATGGACAACTGGAATCCTTTTTCCTTTTCTTTATTTCAACTTTTCAAGGACACATTAGGATTCTTTCAGATTGAAAACCTTTAAAGCATGTTTTGCTTTGCAATTTAATATATTATAACCTAAATTAATCAGTAAGTATTTTACTCAAACTCAATGTATTTAATAGTTAAATAAGTACTTTAATTGACCTGGTTCCCCACAACCACACATTTGCCTTATGTGACCCGCTCTATCGAAATCAGTCGGAAGTCGCAACGGCTCATTTCAAAATAAACGTGGATTTGCGTACAAAAATAGTTTTTCGGGGTTCGGGTGTTTAGTTTGAAACAAACACAATACACACAAACGCAAAAATGCACAAACACACACGCACACACACTCGCGAGCTTCCCCCAGACCAGTAATCCAAAGCAGTATTGTCACTCTCCAAAGGTCTAAAGAGGAAAGTTGACGGTGAAAACAGGGCATTTAAAGAGGACTGGACAGCGAACTATGCGTTCATCCTACCTGGTTTCATCAATACAAAGCCGTTGTGTCTTATCTGCAATGAAGTTGTGGCTGCTTGCAAAGAATACAATATTAAGCGGCACCACATGACGAAGCATGACACCTTCAAAGTGGCCTTTTGTAGTGTCCCGTCAATTATGTTAAGTTTTGTCATGTTTGTGTTAGTTTAGTGTATGTTCCACTTCCTGTTTTATTTTGTACTCACCTTGTCTCATTCCAGGTCCCTTTACTTCCTGCTCTGGTTCCTTTTCCCGCCATTGTCAATGTCTGCCCCGCCCCTGATTGTTTCCACCTGTGCCCACTTACCTCATGTATATATTGTCCTGTCTCCCCTTGTTAGTTGTCGGTTTGTCTTGTTCATTGTCCCAAGAAGCCAGATCTAAGCCATTGCTTAAAGAGATTCAGAGTTTTGCCTTTTTCCCTCCATGAGAGCGTTTTACTTTTGTCAGTTTGTTATTTCCTCTAAAAGAGTGATTTTGTTTTTTGCAAGTAAAGATTATTTTTCTTCAAACCTTTTTTTTGTCTCTGGGTTGTGCATTTGAGTCCTCCAAGCTATTAAGTCAAGGTTCCTAACACCTTTCCACCCAAGACAGAGGCACGAAAGCGCAAGATTGAAGCACTGACAGCAGGTTATGCGCACAGCAGCAGGATCCCGGTGCGAGGCCTCACAGCCCAACAGAAAGTGACAACTGCGTCCCTAAAGGCGTTGCGGGTGCTCAACCGGCCATTCACTGATGCAGAGGTTTTCAAGGAGGTGATGGTGACCGTTTTGGAGGAACTGGCCACAGACAAGACCATGGATGGTGTCATTGCGTCAGTGAAACAGGTGTCCCTCTCTGCGAGGTCCGCTATACGCCGCATAGAAGCACTGTCGGACGCTGTGCAGGGGGTAATTTTCAAGGGTCTCAGTCAAGCCAATTAATTTTCCTTAGCCATTGACGAGAGCACTGACAGTACAGATGTAGCCCAGTTGTGCGTCAATGTTAGATATTTTGATGGAAAGGAGTTCAGGGAAGAGCTGCTGTCTCTTATTCCATTAGAAGGGCACACCACTGGGGACGTTATATTTACGAAACTGGAAGAGTTGTTTAGGCTGCATTCATTGTCATTTGAGAGGGTTAACCTAATCGTGACAGACGGGGCTCCTGCTATGGTGGGAAAGCACAGAGTTTTGGTAAGCAGGTTGAAGGAGCACGCCCCCCAAATGCATGGACTGCACTGTCTCATCCACCAGAGTGTCCTTTGCGCCAAACTCAGTGGTGAGCTAAAGGAATTTATGGACAAAGTGATGCGTGTCATTAATTTTGTCAGGGGTACATCAAGCACCCAGCATCGGCTTTTCCGACAACTTGTGGCTGAGTCAGAAGAGGCCACCCACGATGACCTGCTGCTTCACAATGATGTGCGCTGGTTGAGCAAAGGGAAAGCGTTGGACTGCTTCTGTGCGCTACTGGATGAGGTCAAGGCGTTTATTGGATTCAGCAAGATTAGGGCAGCAGCTGACCACCTTGCCCTTCTGGGAGACGAAAAGTTCATGTCCAATGTAGCATTTTTAGCGGATATATTTGGCCACCTAAACCAGCTTAACCTGCAGCTACAGGGGAGAGGCAAAACCATAGACATGATTGAAAAGCTTGAATCCTTCACGAGGAAGCTGGAGTTGTTCGAGTCAGACATATCCACTGGCAGGCTCCTCCATTTCAGTACACTAAGCGCGTTTCCACTGCAGGCCTCGCTCGGCCTCGCTCGGTTTGGTTAGGCCAGGGGTGCCCAACCTTTTTTGAACCGAGAGCTACTTTTAAATTTGCCAGTCTGCCGAGATCTACCAGTCCAAATAGAGAGGCGTAGCCATTACTGACAGCCAGGTAAATACACACTTCTACTTGTATAAAACTGACCTTTGTACGATGAATACTTCATAAAATACTGCAGATCCTTTATTTTACCTCTTTCTAATCTACACACATACAAGTATTTAACTGAAGTTACACAACAGTGTTGTTGATACGGAGTTGGAGTTTATTCACACGTCACATACTACAGTGGGTAATGTTTTCAAGAAACATTGAACAGTGCTGCCACATATGACACAGGAAAAAAGAAAAGACTCTGAACCCTTTCTTTGCCATTATATAAAAATAGTGTTGCTGCAAAAGTATAAATTAGGCTTACTAATAAGACAACTCAGATCTGAAGCTACACAGGAATCTGCTGCCAAAGTGCAATAAAAAAGACACAATTAATAGAATCAAACCCTTTTTTTGTTGCATTTTAGTCGAGTATAAAAAGAAATGCCTTTAAAATAGGATGCAAGCAACACTAGTTTCTTAACCTGAATTGATAATAGACTATAATCAATTTAAGTTTGCATTCTTATACCATTTTGTACAATAATTATAATGAATAAGTTCAAACAAACTAAAACTTACAGCTGATTAATAACGGTATCTAACTTGAGTTTTTATTATATCAAAAACCTGTTGAAATGCTTCTGTTATTTTACTGTCCCCAAAAAGCGCGTCAGCAGCCTCCGGGAAAGCTTCTTTCACAACTTCGCCGTCTTTGAAAGACTTCATGTGTTTCGCAAGAACGTGACTGACACGATAAGATGCTATGGTAGCAGCCTTGCTCTTGTTGTTGGGCCTGGTGAAAATGGACTGCTGTGCATTTAGCTGTCCTTTCAGGCCCCTCCCCTTTTGGAGCGTAGGGCAGAATTAGGAGGGAATTCCGTCTCGTAGCGTTTGTGCACTGTTTTGAAATGCCGCTCCTAAATGACCCTTCTTCGATAAAGCCACGCTCGCATTGCAGATGAGACAGATGTACTTTGAATTGGAATAGATACAAAAATAATCATCCTCCCACTCGGAGTGAAAATTATATATTTTGGGCTTTTTTGCTTCTGCCATAATTATGTGTGTGCGGACTGTCACTCCTGTTGACATGGACAACGTCAGCGAAATAGTGCCCACTGCCCACCAGCCACGTGGGGTCACGCCGGCCAATCACAAAGCTTTGGTGCGTTCAAGTGCATTATTCTGGCACGGGAAGATCATGTTATAGGACATTAACGATAAAACAGAATATTGCTGTTCTATTTTTAGATTGATTGATTGATTAAAAAGTGTATTAACAGCTTGTATATTGGGTACAGTACAGCTCAAAACATACAATTGTTAAGGGGATGCAGACCAGAGAAAGACTTTCGTCTTGTTTACATCAGGGTCCCCCATTTCCAATTCATCATGTCATTTAAGACATATAAGACATATTTGACATACAGATGGCTTATTTACAATTTACATACAGGTGGTTTTTTACATACAGATTGCTTATTTACAATTTTCATTTTAGATTTCGTTCAAATACATCCTAACCGGACATTTAAGACATACCAAGTCTACAGATATACAGTTAGTAACAGAGTCTAAAATGCGAGTATATACATAGATGGGGGGGGGGGGAAGCTGTCCATTGAACGACAGGTTGAGATTTGTACCATTACCGGGGCCAGTTTTGCAATGCTCTCCCCCGAAGGTGCTCTTTAAGAGAGGTTTTGAAGGTAAGTATAGTTTTACTTTCCTTTACAGTTGTGGGAAGAGCGTTCCACCTTGATGTGGCATAATTGCGAAACGTGTATTCCCTCTTTTTTGTGCCAAATCTGGGTTTCACATGATTTGTGGAGCTCCCTCTGGTGTTATGATCATGGTATTCCTTGACCTTTGGGAAGAATTTTGACATGTACATGGGTACCATAGGGGTGTAGTGGATCTTGTAGACCAGGCCCATTGCAAGTAGCTGTACTCTGTTGTCTACTCTAAGCCATCCTAGGTTGTCAAAGTGGGCAGAGGTGAGGTGGGTTCTAGATGAAAGGTCAAGCAGTAGTCTGACCAGTTTATTTTGCGATGTTTTATTTTTAGCGCCTTGGAGGTGCTATGGTACCATGACGTGCAAGCATAGTCATAGTACCCTTGAATGAGTGCTCCTGCCAGAGTTTTCAGGGTGTTCTTGTTTACCAGAGAGGAGATCCGGTATAGGAATCTAGTTCTTTGATTGACTTTTTTTATTACATTGGATGCCATTTTGTCACAGGAGAGGTTTGCCTCAAGAATAGATCCTAGGTATGTAATTTCCTTCTTACTTGTGACAATAATGTCGCCCACTGCAACTGAGAAGTCGTCGGATTTGCTGAGATTATGTTTCGAACCGAAGAGAATGGACTCTGTTTTACCCAGGTGTAATGATAATTTATTATCGGCGAGCCAGGTGCAGATTCTGCCGAGCTCGGAGCTGAGGGTTTTTTCAACCTGCAACCTGTTCCTGTCAGAGACCAGCAGGGCTGAGTCGTCCGCGAACAGGAACAAGTTGCAGTCACATGCTGATGACATGTCATTTACATAAATTAGGAACAGTAACGGACCCAATATGCTTCCTTGTGGAACACCACAGCTCACTGGGAGTGGGGGGGACAGAGTACCGTTTACCTCCACCATCTGTTCTCTCCCCTCCAGGTAGGATTGCATCCAGCTCACCGATAGTTTATCAAAACCAAGACACATCTCGCGATCGACTGGGAATCTCCCCGCGATCGACCGGTCGATCGCTATCGACTGGTTGGGCACCCCTGGGTTAGGCCTTATTAGGCCCGGCTCACTTTAATGCTGCGCTTCCATTACAGTTTAGGAACTGGGGCAGTTACTATAGTAACGCAGTGTAGGCGGAGCCGTGACGTCATCTTCAATGAGAGCCCCAGAAAAACAACACAGCCGTTAGCTCTTAGCGCTCACAGCTCTTCATATCTGTTCAGAAACTAGACAAAAGTTAAACAAGTACAAACCACAGACTGTCTGTGTCATGGCGAATACAGTCGCTGGTTTATTTATGTCTGTTTAGGCCGTTGTTGTGAGTGTGGACGGTCGGAGCATATATAACGTTAGCTTAGCCAAGCTCCATTTAGAAAGCACGCATTTTAAAAGGGTTTTTCGCCTGCCGTCTGTCTGCAGACTTGTCAAAGCATTAATTCATGGTTCTTACTAACCGGTATCAGTATGTTGTTACTTCGGCATAATTTTGAAACGTGTATTACAATTAAATCACGGTCAAATATGTTCATCTTGTTGTAGTTGTAGCCGCCTTGCCAGCGATTCTCTCTCTAGTTTAGCATACGCAGCCCGACTCAGCCTGGTTGTTCCTGGCCCTAGAACCACGATTTAGTCGGGCCAGAAAAAAGGTGAAAAAGTAGCCCCGGGCCAAAACTAGGCCAAGTGGAAACGCAACCAAAAACGGGCCCCGCACGGCTCGGCACGCTTAAAGCGAGCTACCCGCTGCAGTGGAAACGCGCCATAAAATCACAGGCACTGGGACAAGTGACAGAGCTGATGGTAGACTTCATCAAGCAGCTACGAGCCAACTTCACGTCAAGGTTTGAGGACTACTCCATCCCAAAAGACATCATTGCCTTTGTACGCGATCCTCTCACAGTCCGACCAAGTGGAGACTTCACCTCCCAGCCGAAACAAATGATCCCCTCCTTAGACGAGGCTGCATTAGAAATGGAGCTAATTGATTTTCAAACAAGCTCCCTGGTCAGCGATGCGCTCAGAAGTGCGGAGTCTGTGAGTGCCTTTTGGGTGGGAAGCTCAGAGGAGTATAGCACGAACAAGAGACTCACATTTTATGTGCTCACAATGTTCCCTTCCACCTATACATGCGAGTCGTCCTTTTCTTCAATGAATGCGATACAGACGCACGAGAGGAATCGATTGACGCATAAAAACCTTGAGAACTGCCTGCGGATTAAAGTGACGTCCATATCACCAGATATCCAAAAAATAGCGACCGTTGGGAGATGTCAGTTTTCACATTAAGTGAGTACCAAGCCTGTCGTAATTGTATTTAATAGCCTAATTATTATATTTTTTATATTTTTGAATGAATAGCTCATTGTAATTATTATCCCTAATGTAGCGTGTTTGCTCTGTCGTTTCAGGAGCATAATGCACCACCACTCCTCGCCCTCCATGATCAAGCGGCTTCTCCAATTTTGTTGTCAATGTTTTGCCTGAACTTTGTTACTGTTCACATATAAGTAAACATTACGTTTGAATGATTTAGTGAGCTGGTTTTTATTTTTTTCAAACCACACACCGAATGTTGGCTATTTCAGCCCCACGCGCTGTCCACCTATTGATCCACTATCAGCGTCAGTCAGTGTTGTGCTAGTTACTGAAAACCAGTAACTAATTACCATTACTAGTTACTTCATTTCAAAAGTAACTCAGTTACTTTACTGATTACTCACACCAAAAAGTACTGCGTTACTGTAAAAAGTAACTTTTAGTTACTTAAAAAAAGGGCTCCCATTAATGCCCTTATAGCCTTCATTTCAGTACTGTTATTGCATTGGAGAATAATACAATCTGTTGATTAACTTGACATGCCTTATATCATTTTTGTATATTCGTTCTCCAGGTAGTTGGAAAAAGTTTTCCGTCCCATATACCGTGTGCCGCCCGGACATGGTATCATGCTAACTAGCTCCCTGAAAGCGGGTGACTCCACTGTAGCAATAGTCTGCATGTGTTCTACAACATACCGTGCAATGGCTTTATCGACTTTTCCCTGGCTAGCAGTCCCTTGGTTAAAATCCAGGCGCTGTTGCTTATGTGGAGGTGGAGTGGCGTCGGCTGAGTCTCTGTGGTCTTAGCTACTAGCTTCGTCCCAGCATGTTGTTTCTGCAGATGTTTTAACAGATTTGAATTGCTGGTTTGGGCAGTAGATAGGATCTTTGACCCGCCAGGACACAACTTACATTTAACAGAAACTTTCTTTTCTTTGTGCTCGACAAAAGTGAAATAGTGAGAATATCTCCAGGTGGAGAAACTAGATTTGAGCTCCGCCGCCGCCATGATAGTCTTGTTGGTAAACAACACAAACACGCCCACAGCCCGTCTCCGCATATGACACAGGAAGTATTTAAGTACATTTGCTCAAGTACTGTACTTAAGTACAGTTCTCATCTCTGTTCGTCTGGCTGTTGACTATATAAATAAACTAACGCAGTAACGGAGTAACGCACCAGATAGTAACGGTAACTGAGTTACTGAATTTAAAAAGTAATGCGGTAGAGTACTAGTTACTGCCAAAAATAGCGGCGTTACAGTAACGCGTTACTTTGTGACGCGTTACTCCCAACACTGGCGTCAGTGCACCCCGCAGCCTGTGCCTGTGCTGTGTGTCATTCACTCTCAACATGGATAAAGTACAATAAGCATTCTTCAGGTGTTGGTAGATTCTCTATTCGGACATTATAGCCTATATGTGCGACTGTCGATCCGATGTTGTAAAAAAAAAAAAGATTATTCTCAAAATTACAGGCCAAATATTATCCGCCTGTTGCCGACCCATGAGCTAGACCGTCTCATTTCGTAGGCCGCACGGTCCAGCCGGTCTACGTGGGCCGCAGCTCAAACAAGCCAATAGCCTATTGGCAATAGGCTTGTTTGAGACGAGCTGCGGCTCGCCTCGAATGTAGACGAGAATAGCCGATCGCAGCCGGGGGAGGTCTCAAAAAGCTCGCCTAAAGTTGGACAGCTCGGAGTCAGCTTCTTCTTCTTTTTCTTCTTCTCTCGGTTTTTTCTTCTTCTTCTTTAGTGTTTATTGGCGGTTGGCAAACCAACTTGTAGGTGCATTACCGCCACCAACTGGACTGGAGTGTGGACAAGAGACTATGCAGAAAACAATAAACAAAACAAACAAAACAAAGAACCAAAACTCTAGATTATTTTACATGCCTACATGAGACGTTGAAATCTCGCGGGACAAAGACGCCCGCAGCCTTGAGAACGAGGCGCGGTCATGGATGTATAATAAGAACTGGATACAGCGTGGGAGGCGGGGCCTCATTCATTCCTATGAGAGTTGCTCAATGGCGCATGATGACAAAATGGCCCAACTTTTGAGAGAGCGTAACGTCACAGATTACCCGGCATGCCTGAGAAGTACCCGTATGTGCACTCATAGAGCATGCGCAACTGTAACCACGCCGCCCAAAAGGCTCGTTCACATTAGGCACGTGAATTTGCGTACACGTAACAGCACCGCGCGTTCATGACAGCATGGTACTGGATTTATATTAACGAGGCGGCAGTTAGCAGCTAGCGGCTAGCTAGTAAATTATGCTAAGTTACACATCAATCGTTATGTACTTTATATTACGCTGACATCAGGATCTAGTGATATCCAAGCAACAGAGCTTCATTTAGCATGATACTTGTGTGGGTTGTACATGAAACCACTTGGTAATATATACAAATGTATATGTTGAAGCATGATCAATTGTGAGTTAAAACTTTATCTAAAAATTAAAGCTGATGATGGATTACTGTGGTGGAGTTAAAATAACAATAGCCTATTTCTTTTTGAAATGTGATGGAGTAAAAGGAGAGTAACTGTGATTATTCATGTTAAGTAGCCCACAAGTAACTAAAACAATTGCAAGTGCAATAAGAAGCTACAGGAACGTTAATCTACGTCGGTAATATTAACTTTATTTAATAAAACATTTACGGTATAAGATTTACATCATACAGCCCATGTAGTATAATATTTTACAAATTATTAATTACAGCAAACATGTGCAATATATCCATTATTACAGCTCCATGGGCAGTAAGGCGATATGGTCCGTTGTTATTGTGCATCCATGGGTAAAGAGAAACTCATGTAGTGCTGAACACCTAACATGAACGTGCCGGGCGGCGCGGTCCCGTATGTTAGATGCGCGTTCATAATGCCAAGGGAAATAACTCTCAGAATAACGTTATTAGCACATTTTACAACTTGAGGAACGAATGTTTTTAATAAGGGGCTATACAAACGTTCATACTGGGTAGGTTTATTTAGTTTTAAAAAATTATCCAACGAGTTACAGACCACTCTTTCCCCATGTAAGTCAATGGGAAAAAGTGTTTCCGGGCCCAGCAACCTAAAGGAAGTGTAGTACCGCCGTTTGACCAGCACGAATATTCTCATCAGACTCCGGCGCACTTCCTATGGGCTTGGGCGTGATGAGGTGGCGCAGTTCCTCTGCACGAGCTGAAGAAACGATATGCTTGATGGGAAACGACTCGCTGGTATCTCGAGCTGAGCGCTCATTGGTGGTTTTTACCCCGTGCTGGTGATGAAACTCTCCAATTGGCTCGGCAAAAGTTTGTTGTTGTTTTGTGTCAGTTTTACGTCGCCACATCCATTCCCATTTTTCATCATTGTTCCACAATGTTTATTAAAATTAATATCTATATTTGCACTGCTTACCGTTTTCATGCTTTATATATCTTAGCATATTCATACACATTGTTCATACTGCTCACAGGCTGCTGTGTATATCTAGTGTATTCATACCCCTCACTGTTTATTCATCATTCAATTCATTCTATATTTTATTCTGTAGATTGTGGACATTACTTTTCACTTTACTGCTTGTTGCACCTGGTTAGAAGCTAAAGTGCATTCCGTTGTCTCAGTACCTGTAATATGTGCAATAACAATAAAGTTTAATCTAATCTTGAGCAGGAACAAATGTATTTACTTAGTACATATCTGACATTAACGATTAAACACGTGTGCATTCTTTATAAATGCAAACCGAGTCAAGCCGACTCCGGAGGTGGCAGTATGCACCTTCAAGCTGTAGAAGAAGAAGAAGAAGAAGAAGAAGAAGAAAAGAAGAAAAGAAGAAGAAGAATGAAGAAGAAGAAGGAGAAGAAGAGAGAAGACGACAAGAAGAATAATAATAATAAGAATAAGAAGAAGAATAGGATCCGAAGAATAAGAAGACAGAATCCAGCAGCATAAAACTCGCTCCCGTCCTAAGAATAATAATCCGAAAGAAGAGAGAGAAGAGACAGAAGAAAGAGAAGAAGCCGTCCGACTGACTTCAGCCGACCTTTTTGAGACGTCCCCCGGCTGCGATCGGCTATTCTTGTCTACTTTCGAGGCGAGCCGCAACGCGTCTCAAACAAGCCTCTCGCCTCACTCTCAAGTCTGCGCGGCGCGTCTTTGTCCGCGAGATTTCAACGTCTCATGTAGGCGAGCCTCCAGAGCAAGTCGGACAAAATGACAAACCATCATGCAACGCAAGACGTTGATCGCAATTGCGCAGGTCTGCGTCGGTCTCGCTTGTCTCAAACAAGCCTTATTTATTCCTATCAAAACAGCAGCTGGGTCACATGATCTGTCCCAGGTCAGCTGACTGGATCAGACCAATAGGAACAGGTTAAAAAAATGATATTAAATTGTGTCATTTTTAATAAAAACATCCATCAACACGAAGCCTCTTTTGTAATTGTCCAATAATGAGACAATTGTTGTCTTTCTTTAACTAGTAAAGCAGACTGCAATGCGATATTAAATAACGTCCCTGTTATAAAGTCAAGTGCAACAAATACTTCAGACATCTCCGAACACTTCCCCTGGTGGTTTCACTACATTAATAACATCTGTTAAATGTATAAAGGCTTTTTCATCAAGGGTTTTCTTTTTTAATTGCATTTGCTTAATTTGAGTGAATATTCTTTAAGCCCCCGAGCCTTTACTCTCCGATTTTTACATAAAAATGGAATTATGGATTATAAATTAAAAAAATGATTACCCAGAAACATTATCAACCTATGGATTAACCGATTCAGCCGCGTTTTTTCTCATTTTAATGCCATTGAACACGTTTTTTGATCAGATTGATAGCTACGGTGAGACGATCTCCCTAGAAGCTCCGTAAAGGTAAGTGTTGTGATGTCTGTGTTTGCTTCCCTTGTCAAGAGTTCGGATCGCTCAGTGATGATACTATACCTATATAATCTGTGGAACCTCAGCTTTAATCGGATATCTTGTAAGTGCAGCTACGATAAGTAATAAGGGTACTTTTATCTTGAGTTCTGTGCCAAAGTGCGTTAGCATTTTCGCTCAGGGGTCATTTAGATGCTTCTTATGAGACTCGTGTTTTGTTTTGGTATAAATGGTTTATATGGTCAGTTAGCTGAGATTATTTCCGTTAATCTGGTATAACACATTAATAGGTTCTTAAATATTAAGATGCTCTGAGACACATTGTCGTAAAAAAAAAAAAAATCCCCCAACGAGGGGGAATTTGGTTTAAGGAACTGTTTTTTATGAAAATTAACGTTTGAAACAAATAATGTATTTAATTCTTATTTTTACCACTTTGTGTTTTTAGTTTTAGTAAACATTTTATTTTCATATTACATTTCTTTAAATATATTTTTTCATGTTTTTGTGATTTATTTATATATTTTATTTTATTTATTTCATTATTATATTTTCTGTTTTATTTTGTTATTTGTTGACTAAATGTCTAATTCAATATTGTTTTCAAGTTTTATATAAAAATGTTTGAAAACAATAATGCATTTAATTCTTATTCGTATCACTCAGGGTTTCCAATGACATTATGACGGCATCGGATGCAGGTGATTGCGTGGTTCTGGTGTTGTTGGACCTGAGTGCAGCGTTTGACACAGTGGACCACGCCATCATGCTATAGACTCAGGGAGTGGGTAGGCATCTCAGGGTCTGCCCGTCAGTGTTTTGCCTCGTACCTCAGTGGGAGAAGTTTCTCCGTGGCCGTGGGCCCGTTCTCATCACACAGCACTCCCCTATCCTGCTGCCTGCCCCAGGGTTCTGTGTTAGCCCCCCTTCTTTTGGCCCTTTACATGCTCCCATTAGGCCCCTTAATTAGCCAATTCAAGGGTGTCTCGTATCACTGTTACGCAGATGATATCCAGATATATTTCTCTTTCAAACCCGTCAAAACGGAGAATTTAAACACCCTGATTACATGTCTGTCTGCCATTGAGGAGTGGATATCAAGCAACTTCCTACAGCTCAGCTCAATGCATCAAAAACGGAAGTCTTGATCTCAGCGGCTGATAACATCGCCTCTAAGGTAGCAAGCCACTTGGGTTCATTTAGTGGTAACGTTAGGGCAAACATAAAAAACCTTGGTGTAACCTTCGATCAGTTTATGCTACTAGACAAACACATCAAACTCCTGACCCGTACCTGTTTTTTTCCACCTCAGGAACATTGCCAAGCTCAGGAGCTTTCTATCCAATGCAGAACTGGAGATGGCTATCCATGCCTTTATTTCATCCCGGCTTGATTACTGTAATGCTCTGTTCTCCTGCCTCAACAAAACATCAATAAACCGGCTACAACAGGTCCAAAATGCTGCAGCCAGATTACTCACGCGGTACAAAAAAACATGCCACATCACTCCGATCCTTTCTGCCCTGCACTGGCTCCCTGTCCATCTCAGAACCCAATGTAAGGTATCGGTTTACACATATAGAGCTGGCCATGGCCAAGCCCCCGCCTACATTAACGACCTTATCCACCCTCACAGGACAACCCGGGCCCTGAGGTCCTCCGAGCAAGGCCTCTTAAGGGTGCCCCGAATCAGGCTAAAAACTAAGGGGGACCTTGCCTTTGAGGCGGTGGTCCCTATGGAAGGAACTCCCCCAGAAACTGAGAGCCTCTGTCTCAGTGGAGGTTTTTAAGGGACAGCTAAAGACTCACCTTTTCCGACATGCTTTTGGGGCGTTGGAGGAGGTGAGATTGTAGCTGTTTTTCATTGGTGCTTTATCCTATCTTTTACTGGATGTGTTTTATGCTTTTTATTATAAACAAAAACATTTTTCCCAATGTTTAAAATCTGTCCCATGTTTATATATTATTATTTTGTATTATTATTATTATTATTATTATTATTATTATTATTATTATTATTATTATTATTATTATTATTATTAATAATAATAATAATAATAATAATAATAATGTAATTATTTATTTTAACACCGTTAGTTGTTTCACCACAGGGGGCAGTGAAATTATGTTTAAAAGAAAAACTAAAATCCCAAAATGCATTGCGGCGGTCAGTTTCTAGCTTCCGGTCCTCAGAAGCTCCACGTTGCTAACATACGTTGATGCAGATCTTATACCGAATGTAATGTATTTAAGAGACTTTTAAAACACATACAAATAGTTAGGTTATCCCTGGAGGGTGATTTATCCGTGCTTTCATCCGTTAAACCGTGTTTTTGTTGCCGTTTTTTGTTCGTAGCTTTTTATACCACGTCGCTGATCGGTAAACATAAGTAAAGGCATTAAAGGGAGATTAGTGTGTTTAACGGCAGTGTTTTATCAAGGAGAAGAAAGACTGAAGAACCAGGACGAAGAGGAGAGAGAGAGGTAACGTGTGTGTGTGTGTGTTTTTAATGACTTTATACTGCAGGTTCGCTTTAAAAGTAGAAGTAGTCAGATCTTGTACTTGAGTACTTAGAAGTACTAGGATCTTGTACTTGAGTACAAGTAGAAGTACTCAGATATTGTACTTGAGTACTTAGAAGTACTCAGATCTTGCACTTGTAAAAGTAGAAGTACCAGACTGTAGGAATACTCTGTTATAGACAGGGGTGCACATAACCTTTTTGCCCTGGTTCTCAAAGCAGCACCTGGAGATGTTGCTTGGTGCTCATCCTTAAAATGAAATAAACCGTAACTTTTGAGGGGTCTTGACTTTATTTGCCAGACACACGGCACTGAACACACATGCAGAGGTGAACACAAGACAACATTAGCACGACCAGTAATCCTACAAGCTGTCATCACTACCCTCCTGACTGTTCTCCTCACTGTCTTCCTCTCTGTCAGACATGGTAGCTGATGATGTAGGCCTACTACTTTCTCTCTGGTTGAGTCTGTGATTAGCTGCTTGCATCCACAAGTCAACAGCTGGGTTTGGGTCGAAAGTCTCTGTTGTCATCTTAGACAAGTGGATGTAATCAAATAAGTATGTGAACATAACCAATAACCTACCATAGCCAATAACAAATGGATGTAACTTATTTTATTTGTGTTGTTCATTCATATCTTATTTTACCTTAACATTCATTTATTTATGCATTTTTTTTTATCTTTCCAGTTTTAAAGGATATTTTTGGTTACTGTCCTATAGTATACATTGGAATGATTTAAAACCTGTTTATCCCAATAATTATAAAGGAGTGCCTTGGAAATATGTGTTTACATAAATTGTGACCAAACCGTTTGAACTTAGACTAAAGTGAACTATCTAAACACTCAGTCCTTACCTCACTGAGCTGTAGTATCAGCCTCTCAGTCTGACTGGAGAGGACTCTCCCTCCACATTATTGTAGGAACATCTTCTTATATCCGTTAGAGCAGCTAGCACCAGATGCTAATAACAACAGCGTCGGAACCGGTGCATCCTCCCTCTCTCCCACGCTCACTCGCACTTTGGCTGTGAGCTGCGGTTGCCAGATAAGCCAACATCCCCCATTTTCATCACTTCCAGCGCCCATCGTACAGGGCAAATGAAACGTGTAACCGGGGTGAAAAGGGTGTTACATTTACTTAATTGTGAATATTGTTACATCAAGGCCGAAAATTAGGATGAGCCCCAACGGTCAAAAATGTTTTTTCCCTCCCAGAGCTGTCAGCGCAGCGCCTCCACAGATCTGGCGCCCTAGGCGAACATCTATAACGCCAGGGCTACGGACCGGCCCTGAGTTCATATCATAGGTTCATATGCAACTCGCAAATATATTTCTCTCTCTCTCTCTTCTCTTTTCTTGTAAAGTACAAGTACCTCAGAATGTTACTTAAGTACAGTAATTGAGTAAATCTGCTCAGTTACTTCCCACCTTTGTTCAGTAATGACGTTTCAAAATGCAAAGATTTGAAAATCCTAACACACTAATCTTTCAAGTTGTGTTTGAAAAATAGGCTAAAGGCAAAAGAAGGAGGATTTAAAAATAAAAGAAAGAAAACCCAGAGGTGAGTTCATAGAGCCAAACATTTCAAGTGCTACTCAACTGGCTATAGATAAGCCAGTCCTTTATTAGTATATAAGTGCTTTGTTAGCAGTTATTTGTTAGTAATTCTATCGCTCGAAGTGGAGTCGAAAGAGATGAGTTTTCAGTCTGCGCCGGAAGATGTGCAAGCTATCTGCCGTCCTGATGTCAATGGGGAGCTCATTCCACCATTTTGGAGCCAGGATAGCAAACCCACGTGTTTTTGCTGATGGGAACTTGGGTCCCCCTCGCAGCGAGAGTGCAGCGAGTCGTTTGGCTGATGCAGAGCGTAGTGCACGCGCTGGGTGTACAGTTTAACCATGTCCTGGATGTAGGAAGGGCCAGATCCATTCGCAGCACGGTAAGCAAGTACCAGTGTCTTGAAGTGGATTCTAGCAGTTACCGGAAGCCAGTGAAGGGAGCGGAGGAGCGGAGTGGTGTGGGAGAATTTAGGAAGGTTGAAGACCAGACGAGCCGCTGCATTCTGGATGAGCTGCAGAGGTCGGATGGCACATGCAGGTAGACCAGCCAGGAGGGAGTTGCAGTAGTCTAGGCATGAGATGACGAGAGCCTGGACCAGAACCTGAGTCGCTTTCTGTGTCAGCTGGGGACGCATCCTCCTGATGTTGTAAAGCGTGTATCTGCAGCAACGGGTTGTAGCAGCGATGTTTGCAGTGAAGGACAGGTTGTTATCTAGGGTCACACCCAGATTCCTTGCAGTCTGAGTCGGGGAAACAACTGAGGTGCCGATGTTGATTGTTAGGTCAAGAGTAGGGTTGCCAGAAACTGACCATGATCAAAATCGATTATTCGGCAGCCCTGGCGAATAATAATCGATTAATCGACTCGATCCCCCCCCCCCTCCCCCCCGGGCTAAACAAAAAATAAATAAATACAGACAAAAGGAATTCCGTTGTTTTCTTTACTGGAACATGTTTAACAGTACAAACAAAATAAGCGACAAATAAACCAACATCAACATGATGTTGGTTTATTTTTTGTTATTTTCTAAAGTGCCTGCCATTACCTTTATTTGGAGATGCGCTATGCGTGCACAATGTATTTGTTGCAATGCTGCCATTATTAAATACAGGCTACGGCTTGTGTTAAAAATAGCAGCATTGCAATAAATATTATTATAGCAATTTATTTATCGCAATGCTATTATTAATACAGGCTGTAGGCTGTCAAATGCGAACGCATTGCTGAGGTTGAGCTATGATAGACCAACGTCTTTTCGCAGAGCTTGCATTTCACTTCCTTTGTACTTATAAGTTCGAAGTAGTTCCACGAGGAGGAACTCTTTTTACCTGCCGCTTTGTTCATCTTTAGTCGCACGTGTGAGGGAGGGTGGGGGTGGGGGCGGTGTGTAGCGTGCTGCAGCAGCAGTCTGCTCTGCACGCAGGCTTCCTCCAAGTTTACAGTAAAACAAACTGGTGGTGTGACCAATGGCCATTTACAATTGTTAATACTATTACTATTATTAGCATTAGTCGATATTTTGGTTGAAACTAAGCCAGAAAAAAATAAATAATAATAATAAAAAATATATATAAATAAAATCGATTTTTAAAAATAATATTCGATTATGGAGACTGTAACGATTAATCGAATAATCGCTGGCATCCCTAGTCAAGAGTGGGACAATCTTTTCCCGGAAGGAAAAGCAGTTCAGTCTTGTCAAGGTTGAGCTTGAGGTGATGAGCAGACATCCACTGAGAGATGTCAGCTAGACAAGCAGAGATGCGTGCGACGACCTGGGTCTCTGAGCGGGGAAAGGACAGAATTAATTGGGTGTCGTCAGTGATGAGGGAAAGTGCAGAGCCTGAAACTCCAAGTTCTTGGAGAGTGCGAAGGAGGATCTGATGATTCACCGTGTCGAATGCAGCAGACAGGTCCAAAAGGATGATGACAGAGGAGAGGGAAGAGTGTGCAGTTCCTCAGTGACAGCAAGGAGGGCAGTTTCTGTGGAGTGACCTGCCTTGAAACCAGACTGGTGCGGATCCAGAAGGTTGTTCTGATTGAGATAACAGGAGAGTTGTTTAAAGACAGCGCGTTCAAGTGATTTAGACAGGAACGGGAGGAGAGAGACAGGCCTGTAGTTTATAACATCAGACGGGTTGAGAGTGGGTTTCTTTAGGAGAGGGTTTACTCTTGCCTCCTTGAGACTGTTTGGAAAGTGACCAGAAGTTAGAGAAGTGTTGATGAAATGGGAGAGAAACGGTAGAATATCAGGAGCGATAGTCTGAAGGAGGTTTGAAGCGATAGGGTCCAGAGGACAGGTGGTAGGACGGGCAGAGGTAATGAGGGTAAGAACCTCACTTGGAGAGAGGGGGGGAAAAGGATGACGTCACGCGTTGTGATTGGCTGTACGGTAATCGCACGCTGATTGGTGTAACTAGGGGCGCTGACTAGCATATACCGGGGGTCTGATCAAAGACGAATGAGTGTAGGTAGAGAGAGAGGAGAAGAATAAGAGAAATCGGGGATGTTAAAATGGTGACTGAGGCTTCTGCTAAGTACTTCTCACAGCAAAAGAGGAATGGAGGAGGGATCAGAGCTCAGGCGACTAGCAGGAGACTGATGTCCAAGAATGAGTCAAAGCAGGACTTGTGCAACCTGGCAAAGTTCAAGAAGTCAGAAGATTGCTCTTTGTAATCTTATCCAGTTATATATATATATATATATATATGCAGTTCACCTGTTAATACATATTTAAAAAGGATTTGGCTTTGTCAATATAAATGATTTCCCTTATATCTTTTACTATCTTATATAGAGGTTCGAAAGGGTAAAATTGCCTATTTAGAAATACAAAACCATGTAGGTTAGAGACGAGTTAAATAAACTCATATTTGAATTCCCCATAAAAAAACACATAATTTAGACACCCCCATGTTAGGATTTCCTTCAGATTCATGTTAGAACCTGAGTATGACCCGCTCTATTGGTGTATGATCACATTTGATTTCTAATTTTAAATAAAAGGAAAATGTAATTCACAGTTATTGTCAAACAGGAGTTAAATCAATTTCTCGCTTATTGTAAGAATGAATTTCACCATAACATGCATTTAAACAGTCCTGCGGCGCCACTCGATGACGTAGTATACTTGAAATAGTTGCTCTGCAGCAGTTTTACTCGACGGCCACTGTGTGCCCTCCTTTCTCTTCTTTTCTTCTCTTCCCGGACTACAACCGGACAACATGTGTTTTTCTGCTGCTCAATAAATCCAACTTTGCACATTCAATGCACCGCCTCCGACTCCCTTCTCTCGGCACTACACCACAGTAAAAGTAGTCATTGTGCAGATTGGTCCATTTCAGAATAATATATATGATATGTTTTATAATGATTGATCATAAAGTGTTCTCAAAGCTGGTGAAGGTGCAGCTAGTTTGAATGACTTTGTATACTGCAGGGTAGCTTGTGAATTTACTCCAGGTGGAACTAAAGTCTGATTCAACACTTGATTATATTTCACATCATTCATCCACATCTGTAAAGTAACTAACGGGATTAAATACATGCAGTGGAGGAAAAGTACACCATTTATCTCTGAGCTGTTCTAAAAGTACAAAGTAGCATTACATGGAAATACTCAAGTACTTCTCACCTCTGCTATGACCCTACGAAGTAGCTCTAGATTTATTTAGTTGTGTCTGTCAGTTGTATTGAGTTTTCTTGTTATGTGTCAGCTGTAGTTGTGTTGATTATTTCAGAGTCACAGCCGGAGAAGGAGCACTGAGAGCAGCATGGAGGAGAAGAAAAAGACCCGTGGAGCTCAGGTCAGTGTGCACTTCATCACAATATATTCCTAACACTGTTATCCCCAAATGAAAGATCACAACCTGTTTAGAAAACACAATATGAATGCACAATATGGTTAGATGTAGCTTAGAACGTTGTTGTATACCAGGGGTGCCCAACCAGTCGATCGCGATCGACCGGGAGATTCCCAGTCGATCGCGAGATGTGTCTAAAAATAGAACAACAATATTCGGTTTTATCGTTAATGTCCTATAACATAATCTTCCTATGCCAGAATAATGCACTTGAACGCATCAAAGCTTTGTGATTGGCCGGCGTGACCCCATGCGTCGTGGCGTGGCTGGTGGGTAGTGCGCTGACGTTGTCCATGTCAACAGGAGTGACAGTCCGCACACACAAATGACCGCAATTATGGCAGAAGCAAAAAAGCCAAAAATATATAATTCTCACTCCGAGTGGGAGGATGATTATTTGTGTATCTATTCCAATTCAAAGTCCATCTGTCTCATCTGCAATGCGAGCGTGGCTTTATCGAAGAAAGGTAATTTAGGAGCGGCATTTCAAAACAGTGCACAAACGCTACGAGACGGAATTCCCTCCTAATTCTGCCCTACGCTCCAAAAGGGGAGGGGCCTGAAAGGACAGCTAAATGCACAGCAGTCCATTTTCACCAGGCCCAACAACAAGAGCAAGGCTGCTCCATAGCATCTTATCGTGTCAGTCACGTTTTTGCGAAACACATGAAGTCTTTCAAAGACGGCGAAGTTGTGAAAGAAGCATTCCTGGAGGCTGCCGACGCGCTTTTTGGGGACAGTAAAAATAACAGAAGCATTTCAACAGGTTTTTGATATAATAAAAACTCAAGTTAGATACCGTTATTAATCAGCTGTAAGTTTTAGTTTGTTTGAACTTATTCATTATAATTATTGTACAAAATGGTATAAGAATGCGAACATTAAGATCTGTTCAGTTTAAATTGATTATAGTCTATTATCAATTCAGGTTAAGAAACTAGTGTTGCTTGCATCCTATTTTTTAAAAAGGCATTTCTTTTTATACTCTACTAAAATTCAACAAAAAAAGGGTTTGATTCTATTAATTGTGTCTTTTTTATTGCACTTTGGCAGCAGATTCCTGAGTAGCTTCAGATCTGAGTTGTCTTATTAGTAAGCCTAATTTATACTTTTGTAGCAACACTATTTTTATATAATGGCAAAGAAAGGGTTCAGAGTATTTTCTTTTTTTCCTGTGTCATATGTGGCAGCACTGTTCAATGTTTCTTGAAAACATTACCCACTGTAGTGACGTGTGAATAAACTCCAACTCTGTATCAACACTGTTGTGTAACTTCAGTTAAATACTTGTGTAGATTAGAAAGAGGTAAGATAAAGGATCTGCAGTATTTTATGAAGTATTCATCGTACAAAGGTCAGTTTTATACAAGTAGAAGTGTGTATTTACCTGGTAGTAGGCTGTCAGTAATGGCTACGCCTCTCTATTTGGACTGGTAGATCTCGGCAGACTGGCAACTTTAAAAGTAGCTCTCGGTTCTAAAAAGGTTGGGCACCCCTGTTGTATACGATAATACTTTATTTGTCAGATCAAGTCTGAAATGTGACTTGCATCACAGCAGCTCCATGTGTAACATCAACATAAACAAATATCAAGACACAATACATGAGAAACAAACAACAAACATGTAACATAACAGCAGGATCAGTGAGAGAAAACCTGCTCAAAGAGCCTTCAGTGTGCATTTGATCTGGATTCAGCTCTGTATTTACTGAGAGGACTGACTGGAGCACAAAGGATGCTTCAGTCTGACTTTATTGTATCTCCATTAGATGGCAGCAGTTCATATTCGCTGTTCAGAGCATGCTTTGGGTCCCAGATGATGTTGTTGGACAGCCTCTCAGGTTATTATGGTCTGCTGAGTCAGAAAGTCTCTGACAGGGTGGACCAACAACCTTTGAGCAGATTTTTAACAGGTGGAGCAGTTTTGATTTGAAAGCTGTTGACAAACACTTGTACCAGGTAGCATTGCAGTACTGTAGAACAGGGGCTCCCAAACTTTTCAGCCCATGACCCCCAAAATCACTTTGCCAGAGACTGGCAACCCCCCGCCATGTGAACGGTGTTAGTGAATTGTCAACGGGGGCGAGACATTCTACAGCTGGGCAGACCGCCCCTGAAAAATGTCTCTGCACACGTTAATATTAATAATAGTAAAACAAATAACAGTGTTTCCCTTACATCGACATACAAAACCCACAGATCCTCAAGTCCGGTGTGTCTCACTCATTAAGGCGAGACACGGCAGGCAAAAACATCGTTTTTCATGCACTGGTCAATTTTGATATGTTGTGCTATTTTGATTCCATAACATGTTTTCTTTCAGGCTTTTGGAAGGAAAACGTACAAAATACACATTTAAGTGTTTATTTTACTATAGTTTGTCTATTTGCGTCTGTAGGTTTCTCCTAAATTCACCAAAAGTTAGCATTCTAACGTAACATAAAGTACCGCGACCGCTGTTTGCACCATGTAATCAGAGGTATCGTTGGAAAGCTCCGTCTCTCCTGCACAATCTCATCGGATCCAAATATGGTCATTTCCTTCATCGTGAAAGTACAAAGGGGTCTTAAACCAAAAACCTAAATCTCATTGGCTGCTGTCAATTTCTGACAACGTGATTCGTTCAGATGCGTCACGTGGTGTGCTAAAACACTTCCTGGTTAGCTTTCCGCTGGAAGTTTAAATCTCAAAATGGCAAAAGAACAGCGATAAAAACGTTCACAGAGAAGACGACAACAATTTGCACGAAGCAAGGTTATACAAAAAACAAATGATCCCGAACAATAAAAAGAAAGTGTGTGTGTCGAGGCGCAATCTGTCATCCAGAGAACAGGAGGGTTTAGGTAGCGCCACACAGCAATCTTTAAAGGTTGTTTTCTCAATGAGTTTTTTTCTCTTCTGAAGGAGAAACATCCACTTCAGTAGCACTTACATAGACTAAACCTTCCAGTTATATTCCTATCAATATTATGAAGGTTTTCAAAGAAGGGTTTGTTTATATATCATTCATAGCCTGAATTATATAACATTTTATACCAAAAAACATGGCGAAAATTGATATTTTAGGGCTGTTGACAGTATTTTCTGATGTATGGAGTGATAAAAAGAGATATCCTAAATCCCTTCTGTAAAAACTTTAGATTCTAATATGACTACAAAATGAAACAAGAATTTCGAACCTGACTTTATCCAATGTTCAGAATTGTGTTCCTGAAATGTGTTAAAATATGTGCATATTTAATGAGATAATGGCTCATTTGCATGGGGGTGGGGGGTGCGGTGCCCCTACAAGTAGAATCAAATGTGGGAAACACTGGATAATAATAAATAATTATTTTTTTATAAAACAAAATTATTTTATTTTTTATTTTGAATCATCTCGCGACCCCCACTTTGGGAACCCCTGCTGTAGAACAGACAAAATCACAGATGTAAAGAACAACAGAAGAATTTCTCTGCTCGCCCAAAAAGACCTAAGGCGGCAGAGAAAATACATTCTTTGTTTTGTCCTTTGGCACAGATATTCAATATGCTCTTTCCATGACAGCAGACGGTCAATCATTACACCCGAAACTCCCTGCTTGATTTGATCTGTATGGATGACAATGGGGACTTTATGGGAGTCAGATGTTGAGCCAAAAACGATTTCCTCAGTTTTCTTGGTGTTGATCTCAAGAGCATTGTTATCAGTCCACTCAACCACCTGATTTACAGCCTGTTGGTGCAGCTAAGGGTCGTCTGTGTTACTTAGCAGAGATATTATTGCAGTATCATCAGAATACTTAATTATGAATTGATGTGGTGTGTTGGTACGACAATCATCAGTGTAGAGAGTAAGGCAAGGCAAGTTTATTTATATAGCACCTTTCAAAGTGCTTTACAAAAGTGAAAGACAGAAAATGGCATTTAAACCTTTTTTCTGTCCTTTAACCTGTTAAACCTAAACCCCAAGCCTGTTTTTCAGGTTTCAGGCTCAAATGTCACTTGTTTTGAATCAATCTTGATACAGGGTACTTATTATATGTTATAGTTTGGATTCCTAAAGCTTTTAGTATACTATCCCATCAGTCAAGTGTGGTTTTCACTATAAGTAATGGTTCATTTTTGGACGGACACAATCATTTCCATTTTTTTTTTTTACTATGTTCCATCTGAATTTACTTTAAAAAAAAAAAAAATCTATATTGATTCTGACTTTTCTACATCCAACTCACAGGTTTATCATTGTTTTGAGAAAAAAAGATTATGAATTTACTCCTTTTTTAGAAGGGAAGTTATTGTCATTTGTTCTGGGAATGTCATTTTCGAGCCTGAGACCTGAAAAATAGGCTCGGGGCTTAACAGCTTAAGTAGGATTCAAACCAATTAAGAACTGTTGCCGAAAGTCCCACCCAGTTTTCTAGTCAGTCTAGTAATATGTTGTGGTCAGTGTCAAACGCAGCACTGAGTTCTAATAATACTAACTGCCACTGTCTGTGTTTAAGTGGATGTCATTGAAGACCTTAACAAAAGCCGTCTCAGTGTTGTGGTTTGGTCGAAAGCCTGACTGGAATACATCAAACAGTTATTTGAATTCAAGAAATTACTCAGCTGTTGAAAAACTACTTTTTCAATGATTTTACCTAGAGATGGGAGGTTTGATATGAGCCTGTAATTGTTCATTACTGAAGCATCTAGATTATTATTTTTTAAGAGCGGATTAATGATTGCAGTTTTCAGGGCCTGTGGAAAAACACCTGAATGTAGAGACTTGTTTTACTATATGAAGTAGATCTGAGACCATGCAAGGCAAAACATCTTTGAAAAATTCTGTTGGAATAATATCAAGGCAGCAGGAGGAGTATTTCAGAAGTTGTATAATGTTCTCTAGGTTTTTATCATTAATCTGATGGAATTGTGTCATGGTGTTTCAAGTCAATTGATTTCAAGTGGACACAGGGACAACACATCTGCTGTACCTGATGCAGAGGCACTGACTGCTTGTCTAATTTTCTGAATTTTGTCAGTGAAGAAGGCAAAGTCATTGCAATCCTATGGTGGATAGAAGTTCAGAGGCTACTGACTAGGGCTGTGCGATTATGGCAAAAATCATAATCACGATTATTTGGGTCAATAATTGATATCACGATTATTTTGACGATTATTCATTGACCATTTATTGAACTTTAAAACAAATAATATTTTTCCATTAAACAAGAACAAATATGTTGGAGCGCACTTCCAAAACCATACTAAACATATATTAATATGCTAAATACAAATAAATTAGACTAAAATAAATGAAATCAAATATGTTGCAGTGCACTGTCACAACCCACTGAAAACTCCTTAACATATAGCCAACATTTTGGTTCAACATATTCCACATATTCCACTCAGTTAAACGTTGAAGATTGGCCAACCGTCATGGTCCAGAAGTAACAGGAAATAAATGTTGAACTACAATTTTAAGACCAAAGAAAAATGTTTTGGCCACCATGGCAAATGCTGGTAGGGCTGCTCATGTCATCTCTTAAAGATTTTTTGCAAGAAACACCAGCCTGTTTACATGGTCTGGTTTCAGAGATGAGTGCAGGCAGGTGACAATATTGCCATCTGTACTGAAGACCCTTTCTGAAGAGGAACTTGTGGCAGTGCTGCCACATATGACACAGGAAAAAAAGAAAAGACTCTGAACCCTTTCTTTGCCATTGTATAAAAATAGTGTTGCTACAAAAGTATAAATTAGGCTTACTAATAAGACAACTCAGATCTGAAGCTACACAGGAATCTGCTGCAGCAACAGTGCAATAAAAAAGACAACATTAATAGAATCAAACCCATTTTTTGTTGCATTTTATTAGAGTATAAAAAGAAATGCCTTTAAAATAGGATGCAAGCAACACTAGTTTCTGAATTGATAATAGACTATAATCAATTTAAACAGAACAGATCTTAATGTTTGCATTCTTATACCATTTTGTACAATAATTATCATGAATAAATTCAAACAAACTAAAACTTACAGCAGATTAATAACGGTATCTAACTTGAGTTTTTATTATATCAAAAACCTGTTGAAATGCTACTGTTATTTTTACTGTCCCCCAAAAGTGCGTCGGCAGCCTCCAGGAATGCTTCTTTCACAACTTCGCCGTCTTTAAAAGACTTCATGTGTTTCGCAAGAACGTGACTGACACGATAAGATGCTCTGGTAGCAGCCTTGCTCTTGTTGTTGGGCCTGGTGGAAATGGACTGCTGTGCATTTAGCTGTCCTCTCAGGCCCCTCCCCTTTTGGGAGCGTAGGGCAGAATTAGGAGGGAATTCCGTCTTGTAGCGTTTGTGCACTGTTTTGAAATGCCGCTCCTAAATTACCCTTCTTCGATAAAGCCACGCTCGCATTGCAGATGAGACAGATGGACTTTGAATTGGAATAGATACAAAAATAATCATCCTCCCACTCGGAGTGAAAATTATATATTTGGGGCTTTTTTGCTTCTGCCATAATTGCGGTCATTTGTGTGTGCGGACTGTCACTGCTGTCGACACGGACAACGTCAGCGCACGCGCACTAGTGCCCACCAGCCACGCCCCGACACATGGGGTGACGCCGGCCAATCACAAAGCTTTGATGCGTTCAAGTGCATTATTCTGGCACAGGAAGATTATGTTACAGGTAGGGGTGTAACGGTATCCGTATTCGTCCCGTACCGTCACGGTTCGGACGTCACGGTTCGGCACATGCAGTCACATGGCGAATACGCCTTTTTTTACGAGTGGGAAAAAAGTCTGTCACTCAGGGCAGTATTACACTATATATAATCCAGGGGGCGGTATTGCGCCTAAAAGCCAGCCGCTCGTAAATAACAAATGAAGAACAAGAACAAAACACAACAGAAGAAGAAAAGTTAGTAGCTATGGCCAGAGCCTAGAGAGATCTCTAGGGCTCTGGCCAGCGCCATATAGATAGAATAGATAGATTCTATCTATATGGCGCTGGCTATGGCGAGTTCACACAACACACAGGAGCTAGAAGACCCACCTGCTTCTTTTAAATCAGGTGTGTGGGAACATTTCGGGTTCCCTGTGGACTACAACAATGATGGGGTGCGAGTTGTGGATCGGACGGTGTGTCGGCGTTGTTCGACAGCGGTGCGGTATGCTGGTGGTAACACGTCAAACATGCTCAATCATGTCTCAGTCACCAGCGAGAGGGTTTTCTCGACGGCAGGTGACATAGTTACCGCCAACAGATCTGCCCTCACTACTGACAACGTAGACAAACTCATCTTTTTGAAGAACAACTTGAAAATAGAGTAAAGCTTGAGTACCTTTATTTAGGCATAATGGCCTCACACACTCACAAGTTAATTACACATGTTAGACATTGCTCCTAAAGGTACAGATTTTATTTTGTTATATATTTATCATTGTATTTATTTTATATTTTGACATCAGGAGATGTTATACAGTTCTGTATTGCCTTTTATTGATTGTGATTGAAACACTTATTATTTATTTTTAATATTTTCAAGACATTCTTTTTAGTTGTACAGCTGTGCTTTTTGTTTGACATCAGCCATTATAAATAATATGGCCATCTAAGTGTTACTGTTTGTGGTTTGTTTTTAACTGTGTAATACAGTTAATGATTCCAAATGTTAGAGTTCCTTAGTTTCATACCAAAACTTGCGCTACTGTTAAAAATAAATAACAGCAACAAAATTATGCATTTGGGATTTTTTTTTGTTGCTTTTCCTTGTTGTACCGAACCCATACCGAACCGTGACCCCCAAACCGAGGTATGAACCGAACCGTGACTTCTGTGAACCGTTACACCCCTAGTTACAGGACATTAACGATAAAACAGAATATTATTGTTCTATTTTTAGACACATCTCGCGATCGACTGGGAATCTCCCCGCGATCGATCGACTGGTTGGGCACCCCTGGGCTAGACCATAGGTCCGTTGTGGTCGCAAAGTAGTCAGCTGAAGCCACATCTCTCTCAACTTGTCATAGAGCGCAGGCAGCGCAGACCTGCTGAAATAATACCGAGACGGCATTGCGTAACGCTTGTCCAACGTGTTCACAAGTTGCTTAAAGCCCTGGTTGCTAACAGTGCTAACTGGGCACATATCTTTAGCGATGTGAAATGTAATGACACCTGTAATATGTCTCTGCGAGCTCGTCGCGTAGGCCGTTGCTCTGTACAATGCGTCCTGAATCGATGACTGTGATGATGTGGTGGATGAAGTTGAGCGGGCATCTGCTTTTTGGTCTGCTTTTTGTTGTATTATTGCCCGGTCGTATTGCACTTTGTGGTTGTATTTCAGATGATTAAAGAGATTGGTTGTGTTAGCGTGTGGTGCCAACACAACCTGGTAACAAATCCTGCACTGTACTTTGTTTTGCTCCACGTCGGACTCCTGAAAGCCAAAGTACTTCCAAATAGTGGAAATAGTTTGACCCTTCTTTTTAACGAGTTGCTGCTCTTGTTCTGACATCTTCGCTTGCGCTGAACACTCACAACACATGTCACTCCCACGTGGGCTTTTAGAGAGGGGCGAAAGCGCACCCAGCAAAATAATCGTATTTTTTCAATTATGCTGTTTTCATAATCGTCGCAAGCCATAATCGTAATCGCGATTTAAAATACGATTTAATTGCACAGCCCTACTACTGACACTGGGGTTTAGTCTGTCAACAGTAGCAAACAAGGCACATGCGTTTTAGTTTTTGGCAATGATGTCAGAGAAGAAAGACTGTCGTGCATTTTTCAATTCCAAATTATAAAAGCCAAGTCTCTCTTTATAGATGTCAAAATGAACCTAGAGATTATTTTATTTTTATTTAACCTTTATTTAACCAGATAAAAAAGCATTGAGATAAAATCTCATTTGCAATGCTGACCTGGCCAAGAAGGCAGCAACGTTACAAAACACAAACATATAAAATACAGAGAACATAACTAAGAAAACAAAAGATGAAAAAGCAGTCACTACATTGTGCACATTAGGACAGTAAGAAAGGTACACTACATATTACTGCAAGAGCAGCTGGTGGTAAGGACCTCAGACAACTTCAACTTAAAACATGCAATTGAGACAAGTGCCGTCAGTTTGAGGCGTGATTGAAGGTCATTCCAAGACCAAGGACCATAATAAAAAAGGCTCCTTTTCCCAGCCTCAGTCCGCACAGCAGGAACCTGGAACCGTATCCAGGCGCTGGATCTGAGGTTGTAAGAGTCACAAACTGGAGCAAATTTGGCACATATGTACAGTGGAAGCTTACCAAAAATGGCTTTATACATTAATAAAAACCAATGCTGCATCCTACGCATAGTAAGTGAGGACCATCCAGTTAGGCTATACAGTTTGCAATGATGAGTCCTATAGGGTGCATTTGATATATAACGCATGGTAGAGTGGGTCAAGTTTGGCCAAAACAGTGGGACAGGCAAATCTATAAATGGTATCACCGTAGTCCAGCTGGGACAGGAATAAGCCAGAGACCAATCTTTTACGGGATGAAGTTGAAAAACAACATTTAAGTCTGTAAAGGAAGCCAAGAGTGCATTTCAATGTATTTGATAGAACTCCAATGTGATGTTTAAAGTTCAGATTACTGTCCAACCAAAAGCCAAGATATGTGTAGGTATCGACAAACTCAACAGAGACGCCATCAAGGGAGAGGCAAGAGGACGCTGACTTGGGAGCAAAAAGCATTGCTTTACTAATCGATATAACCGGCCTGCTCTCGTCTATCCCACATGCCCCACTGACATCCAACATCTAGTTTCAGGCGGCCTGTGGAACTGCCAGTCAGCTGTTCCTAAGGCTGACTTCATCTCTGGCTACGCTTCCCTGCAGTCTCTGGATTTCCTTGCTCTCACTGAGACGTGGATTACTCCATCCAACACATCCACCCCAGCAGCTCTCTCCACAGCATATTCCTTCTTCCATACACCCAGACCCACTGGCAGAGGAGGTGGCACTGGTCTCCTGCTCTCTCCCAAATGGAGCTTTTCCCTCTTCAAGCTACCTAACTTCACTCCTTCCACCTTTAAATTCCATGCCGTCACAGTAACCCATCCGATACAATTAACCATTGTTGTTCTCTACCGTCCACCAGGCGCCTTGGGGGACTTCTTGGAGGAATTAGATCATCTCCTCTCACACATCCCTGAAACTGGCCCTCCCGCTGTACTTCTCGGAGACTTCAACCTCCAGACAGGGAAGATAGACGAACTAACATCTCTGTTAACCGCCTTTGCTTTCTCACTGTCTCCGTCCCCTCCAACTCATAAAGCTGGCAATGTCCTTGATCTCATATTCTCAAGGAACTGCACTACTTCTAACCTCTCTGTAAACCCGCTCCACACATCCGATCACTTCTTCATTTCATTCTCTCTACCCCTTTCCAAACATAACGAACTAATCTCTTCTCATCCTGCACCTGTCCGCCGTAACCTTCGTTCCCTCTCCCCCTCTACCTTTGCCTCATCGGTGCTCTCAGCCCTCCCTTCCTCTGACTCGTTCCAACTCCTACCTCCAAACTCTGCTGCAGAAACTCTCCTCTCTACTCTCTCATCCTCTCTGGACTCTCTCTGTCCTCTCACATCTCGGCAGGCTCGTCAGTCCCCTCCTGCTCCCTGGCTAAATGACGCACTGCGTGCTAATAGAACCGTCCTTCGGGCAGCAGAGCAGAAACGGTGGAAATCCAAACACCATGACGACCTCCTAACCTATCAGGCTCTCCTTTCCTCTTTCTCTGATTCGATCTCTCAGGCAAAAAGCACTTTCTTTCAAGATAAGATCCAATCTTCCTATTCCAATCCCAAAAAACTATTTTCCATCTTCTCCTCCCTCCTGGACCCCCCCAAAGCCCCTTCCCCCTCTTCCCTTCTGTCAAGCGACTTTGTTAACCACTTTGAAAAAAAGGTTGATGATATTCGCTCACCTTTACTCACCACTGGGTCACCAGACCCTCCTTTCACCCACATACTGACCTCCTTTTCCCCTCTCTCTCCAAGTGAGGTTCTTACCCTCATTACCTCTGCCCGCCCTACCACCTGTCCTGGACCCTATCCTCTCAAACCTCCTTCAGACTATCGCTCCTGATGTTCTACCGTTTCTCACCCATTTCTAACTTCTGGTCACTTTCCAAACAGTCTCAAGTAGGCAAGAGTAAACCCTCTCCTAAAGAAACCCACTCTGATGTTATAAACTCCAGGCCTGTCTCTCTCCTCCCGTTCCTGTCTAAAACACTTGAACGCGCTGTCTTTAAACAACTCTCCTGTTATCTCCATCAGAACAACCTTCTGGATCCGCACCAGTCTGGTTTCAAGGCAGGTCACTCCACAGAAACTGCCCTCCTTGCTGTCACTGAGGAACTTCACACTGCTAAAGCAGCCTCCCTCTCCTCTGTCATCATCCTTTTGGACCGGTCTGCTGCATTCGACACGGTGAATCATCAGATCCTCCTTCGCACTCTCCAAGAACTTGGAGTTTCAGGCTCTGCACTTTCCCTCATCACCTCATACCTGAAAGACCGCACCTACAGGGTTACTTGGAGAGGGTCTGAGTCTGACCCTTGTCAATTAACTACAGGGGTCCCTCAGGGCTCTGTTCTTTGTCCCCTCCTCTTCTCCTTGTACACAAACTCGCTCAGATCTGTCATTAGCTCACATGGTTTTTCCTACCACTGCTACGCTGACGACACCCAATTAATTCTGTCCTTTCCCCGCTCAGAGACCCAGGTCGTTGCACGCATCTCTGCTTGTCTAGCTGACATCTCTCAGTGGATGTCTGCTCATCACCTCAAGCTCAACCTTGACAAGACTGAACTGCTTTTCCTTCCGGGAAAAGATTGTCCCACTCTTGACCTAACAATCAACATCGGCACCTCTGTTGTTTCCCCGACTCAGACTACAAGGAATCTGGGTGTGATCCTAGATAACAACCTGTCCTTCACTGCAAACATAGCTGCTACAACCCGCTGCTGCAGATACACGCTTTACAACATCAGGAGGATACGTCCCCAGCTGACCCAGAAAGCCACGCAGGTTCTGGTCCAGGCTCTCGTCATCTCACGCCTAGACTACTGCAACTCCCTCCTGGCTGGTCTACCTGCATGTGCCATCCGACCTCTGCAGCTCATCCAGAATGCAGCGGCTCGTCTGGTCTTCAACCTTCCTAAATTCTCCCACACCACGCCGCTCCTCCGCACCCTTCACTGGCTTCCGGTAACTGCTAGAATCCACTTCAAGACACTGGTACTTGCTTACCATGCTGCGAATGGATCTGGCCCTTCATACATCCAGGACATGGTTAAACTGTACACCCCAGCACGTGCACTCCGCTCTGCATCAACCAAACAGCTCGCTGCACCCTCGCTGCGAAGGGGACCAAGTTTCCATCAGCAAAAACACGTGGGTTTGCTATCCTGGCTCCAAAATGGTGGAATGAGCTTCCCATTGACATCAGGACAGCAGATAGCTTACACACCTTCCGGCGCAGACTGAAAACTCATCTCTTTCGACTCCACTTCGAGCAATAGAACTATTAACAAAGCACTTATATACTAATAAAGGACTGGCTTACCTAAAGCCAGTTGAGTATCACTTGAAATGTTTTTGCTCTATGAAACCTGATGTACTTATATGATTCTGTTTTCTTCAAGTTTGTATTTTGTTGGTCGAATGCACTTATTGTAAGTCGCTTTGGATAAAAGCGTCAGCTAAATGCAATGTAATGCTTTGGTTTTGTTACTGTTCAAAAGCAGTTTGGAATCAAGAAGTTCATGCTGCAGCGTGATAAAATCGGATTTTAAATTGGAAATGGCCATATCCAGAGAAGGAGCACATGAGTATACGATAGTGTCATCAGCATACATATGATAGGTAGAAAATTGCATCTGATTACAAATATTGTTTACATATAATAAAAAGAGCAAAGGCCCCAAAATAGAGCCCTGTGGAACTCCCTTCTTCAAGGTGACAGGGTCAGAGACAGTACTACCCAACCTGACGCATTGAGTACGGTCGGTTAGATAACTCTGAAACCAGCAAATGGCAATATGAACGAAACGAGACATCAACATAACATTAGACATAATGTGGTGATCTACAGTGTCAAATGCTTTGTCTAGGTCAATAAACAATACAAACAGATTTGTTATCCAAAGCAGCCTTAATATCGTCTAAGACTTTCAGACTGGCAGTCACAGTGCTGTGCTTTGATCTGAATCCAGATTGCATAGGGTTAAGGATGTTGTGTGAATTTAAAAAAAGTTTTAGCTGAGTAGAACAAAGAACTGCTAACGGAGCACTTATATACTAATAAAGGACTGGCTTATCTATAGCCAGTTGAGTAGCACTTGAAATGTTTGGCTCTATGAAACCTGATGTACTTATATGATTCTGTTTTCTTCAAGGTTGTGTCTTCCTGGTCGAATGTACTTATTGTAAGTCGCTTTGGATAAAAGCGTCAGCTAAATGCGATGTAATGTAGAAACTAGGGACTCAATAATCTTTGATAACACAGAAAGATTTGAGATGGGACGATAGTTATTCAACTCTGTTGGATCACCAGCTTTCAAGAGGGGCGATACCAGAGCTTGCTTCCACACAGCTGGCAGTGTGTGAGTGGACAGGGAGAGATTCAAAATATCAGTTACTGGTTGTGCTATAATCTGAGCTGCAATTTTTTTAAAGAACGGGTCGAGGCCGTCAGGCCCGGCAGACTTTTTAGGGTCAATTGAATGCAAACCCTGTAAGACTTCAGAGACTGAGAAATAAGCTAAATCAAAAACAGGGGAGTTCATCTCTTGACTAATGCTGTGAGTACGACCATTTAGAGAGTCATGACTTTGCTCATCAAAAATGTGACCAGCCTTTTTGAAGTGAGCATTGAAAGCATTAGACATACCATCTGAATCTGAAATAAAAGTCACTGACCTTCAGTTTTTGTGGGAAACTAGAAACCTTCTTGTTCTAAAGTGATTTAATTGTTTTCCAGAACTTGGAAGGGTCATTAAAACAATCAGTGGTTAAGCTCAGATATTAATCAGCTTTAGCTTTTTTAATAAGGGCTGAACATTTATTTCTGAGGACACGAAAAAGAAACCAGTCATCACTAGTGTTAGACTTTCTAGCTAAGGACCATTGCTTATTTTGATCATGAATTAGATCAGATAATTCTCTAGTAAACCATGGAGTGTTCCTATTCTTAACTCTGAATTTTCTAAGGGGGGCATGTCTATTAATAATCGATAAAAAGTGATCAATAACAAATTGGACGGCAACATCGACAGATGGAATTAACGCTATGAAGTGCCATTTAACCTCCGCCAGATCGTGTAGGAAAGCCTGCTCAGAGAAGTGTTTGAAGCAGCGTCTGAGCACAATAAGGCCCTTGGCTTTGGGCAATTTAGTGCTCCTAACGCAAGCAATAGTGCAATAGTCACTGATATCATTACGAAAAACACCAACAGACACATACTTATGAGCTGCATTTGTTAGAATGACATCTATAAGGGTATCGTTATTGGGTTTGGCAGGGTTTATTCTAGTGGGACTATTAATAAGCTGAGTTAAGTTCAAAGAATCACAAACCTGCTTAAACTGTGAAGATTTATCACTCAACCAATCCCAATTTAAATCACCCAATAATATGATTTCAGAAGAAAACGTAGACAACAATTCAGAAAGGCTAGTAGTTGCATCCATGATGGCCGATGGAGACCAATAACAGTGAGAGGAGCATTTGCTATAGTTATTTGGACTGCTAGCAACTCAAATTGCCTTGGAATTTAAATTGAGTGAAGGACTGAGCACTGTAGTTTCTCAGCAGTGTATATTGCAACACCACCAGCTCTGCCCTTACGATCTGCTCTGAATACATTATATCCATCAATGTGAATAACAGTGTCAGTGACAGACGGTTTTAACCAGGTTACAGAAACTACAACAATACCAGGCTTAGCAACTAAAACCCAGGTCTTGAAAACATCTAATTTGGGCACTAGGCTTCTAGCATTAACATGCAGAAAACCCAATCCTTGCCTACAGTTAAACTCATTAGGAGTTGGCAAATGATGCAAGGAAGCAGAGAAACACTCAGGACCAGGGTTCATGTTGACGTTACCAGAGAGTAATAGCAGTAACAATATTAACAGTCTGGAAGATGATTTTTTCACATGGGCTCTGGATGCGTCGCTCCTCACGGGAGCACAAAAACAGCCCAAAAACTTAAGCTTTTAAGCGAATTAGTTTTTCGCCACCTACGTTCAGCTTTTCGACACACTTTTTTCTGTTCTCAAGGTCATGACCTGTAGAGGCTAAGCCAACGCTTTAAGCCTCTGAGGATCCGCTTGTTGGGTGTAATTAACACACACAAGTTTGCTGCCGAATAAAGGTCAGAAACAAAGTTTCCAGTTTGAAACAGTCCATTTATTTCCATTTTACTGGTTTCCATTTACTTGCTTCTTTCCATATTCACCACACGATATTACCGTTTACACAATACCTTTGCTTTGCTTGTAATCCCGTGTTTGTGTGTGTGTGTTCTCCGTGTGTGTGTGCTCCGTGTGTGTGTTCTCCGTGTGGTCAAAAACGGTATGGGCCTTCCGGTGGAACCTCTCACCAACACACATAGGTTCCTACCTTTATACCCACAGTTAATTGGCTCCTACATGGCCTTTTTCCATGGAGATATTTTCTTGCCAGTCACTTCCTTTATCTTTAAAATGTACTACTAGCTCATTTATTGAGATGTTAGCAAGGGCAAGTGTGAAAGAAAAAATGTTAGTAAAACATTTCCTTAATATTTTCAGTGAAATATCGCTTTGTGGTTACCTCTTTTTGAACATTTGTGTTAGAAATAGAGCTCTCAAAGAAAACACAGGAATGATCAAAGAGTGCAACATCAGTCACCTCAACCTCAGAGATATTCAGACCCTTTGAGATAATTAAGTCCAGAGTGTTCCCCTTATTGTGCGTGGGCTCTGTCACATGCTGAGTCTGTCCATAGTTATCAAGAACACAAAACAGTTCTTTAGTCCCTCTGTCCTGGGGGTTGTCAACATGGATGTTAAAATCATCAACAATAACTTGACACTCAAAGTCAATACACACTAGTGTTGCACGGTGTACCGATACTTGAAAGGTACCGCGATACCCTGCCGTTAAAAACGGTATGATTCCTCCGTTTCATTAGTATCGGTACTTTAAGAATGACGGGGAAAAGTACTCCGGTGAAAAAGCGCCGTTTTAATAAGAGCCGTGTGTGTTCAGCGCTCTGCTTCCACTCCCTGCACTGCAGCCGTGCCTGCAGTCCCACCCCTCTCAAGCACGTTCTAAGTCCCTCCCCTCTCTCTTGTGCACTCGGCCACGCGCTAGCTGCCAGAGCATGTGAGAAAACGAAAAGCATGGCTGCAAGTGGGAGTGCAACTGCCGCTGCGCCTCAGCTTGTTGACAAAAAAGACGCCAGAAGCTAAATTTGGAAGTATTTGAGCTATATCTCTGACAGTGAGGGCAAGCCTACGGACACCACGAGGCCTGTCTGTGAGAAATGTTTTAGATCCCTGCAAACCAAGGGACTGGAGCCAACACATCAAACTTGGCTAAGCACCTCGCCGACCGACATCCAGAGCTGTTTAAAGAATTTCAAGACAGATAGGTTAGCGAATGTGATAGATAATATAATTACATCATGCTCAGCCCATGCCCTCAAATCTAAGTCAAACAAGTGTAATTTATTTTGTGACAAACGAACGTTTTCGTAGTTTGACGAGGCAATTAATGGCATTGATAACTGTCTAATATGGCTATCTTTTTAGCTAACTTACCAATGTGGCTAACATCTGCAATATACATTTTGTCAATAATTATTTATATTACTGTACTATTACATGTTAATAAAATATAAAAACAATTATATTTTATAAAAAAAAAAAGTTGTTTGAGATGATGCTTAATTTTATTTAATACGAATTCTTGTCATTTATTTTGTTTATTGTTCTCATTGTTTAAAAGTTTGTGTTATGGTTCTGGTGTGAAATAAAGCACAATAATTACATTTAAGACTGTTTCCCTTTTTTTTAAGAAAAGTATCGAAAAAGAATCGGAATCGCAATTCTTGGTATCGGTATCGAAACCAAAATGTTGGTATCGTGACAACACTAATACACACTATAGACAGCAGTTCAGTAAAGTCATCAAAAAAAGCTAAAAATAAGCTAGTAAAGAGCACAGCTGAACTTACACAGCCCTGGGGGGCCCCTACATTGGTTGTGATGGCAAATTACAGGGTTTTGTTAACCTTCACAAGTTGCTCTCTACTGATGAGGAAGCAGCATACAAGTAAATCAGGTTTGGATTTACTTCCATTTTGGCAATTATTGACACCAAGATATCTGCTTGTATTGTGTTGAATGCTGCTGAGAAGTATTGGAAGAGGGCTCTTGCATAGGTGTGACGCTTATCTAAATGTTTAGTAATGATATGAACCAGAGTAGCAACAGCATCTTCCGTACCACCCCCTTGCTTATAGGCAAATTGGTATGGATCAAGTAGCCGATACCGATTTTTCCCGATCCGATCTTTATGCAATGCATTAAGAGGAAAAAAAGGTAACGGATAACGGCTGGTCATCCAACACGATGAATTCAGCTATCTGGGCTGTTATTTTTTTGGCCTTTTCACCGTTCTGGGGCAGTTTCTCCTTCCTTTTAAAAGTGTCGGTTATTTCTAATATTAACACATAACACATTAATAAACAATGAACCACGGTGCCGTGCTGGAGAAAAGTACAAGGTTGGAGAAGTCGTTATTTAATTTAATTTGGCTTGTATGATTAAAAGCAACACGATCACCTACCCGACGCAGTTGTTGTTGTTGTGAGCGCCGTTGGGGAGCAAATCAGCGATGTAAACGGTGACGTCATGACGCACCAGTGCCAGCACCAGTCGGGCTCTGGGCGGTGTGAACAAAGCTGGAGCAGAAAAGGGAAACCGGAGCTGAACCAGAAAAGTTCTAACACGGAGCTAGAATGGGAAAAGCGCTGGTGTGAAAGCCGCAACAGACATCACACCACGTAGTGTTAGGTAGCCAACACGGCAATATGTCTTACCTTTGTTGTTTTCTGATCAAAAGTTGTCTTCAATGGCATTACAACGATTAAAACGCTGCTGAAGGTCAATCCAATGTGTCTGTGTCACTTTGAAAGGATTTCTGATAATCCATCAGCAATAAACCTAGTTTTCAGATTTCAGAGCGTAACATTTTCAGAGGACCGATTATCGGTATCGTCCTTTTTTTTTAATCAAATTGCCGATAAAACTTTGGCTCTGATGCGGCCGTTTCTCTGGCTGCAGTCACCACTCTGTGTACACGAGCAATGTCCCGCCCACAGCGCTATCTATCTATATTATTGAAGATTTTCCGGGCGGGAGCGAGCCAGAGAGGCGGGACCTTCTCAGATTACAGGCAGGTGCGAAAGAACGCAGACACAGACTGAAGCAAGCAGCAGAGCTGAGCGGCAGAGCCATACATGTGTTAAGCCGAAGTTCAATAAACATCCCAATCCCCTATGCTGAAGTTGCAAAAACACCACGATCTTATGATCCAATTCTATCAGTTTCCCAGTTACACAGGGACGCGGGAAGTCAGTCAGAGTTGGGGGTGCGTGCAGCGTCTCGCAGCGGAGTAACTGTGGTGCGGAGAGGGGGGGGGGGGGGGGGGGCTGCGAGTGGAGCCTCGCAGATTTTCAGGTTGATATGTGAAGCTCATTAGCTAGCCAACATGTATCTAGCAAATGTTTAGCAAAATATTAGAAGTGAGGCTACTAGACTAACGTTAGGTCTACTGTAATAGCCTCACTTTTAATAGTTTGCAAAACATTAGCTAGCACTAGTGTTTTGCAGTTGCTAGCAGCTTATTGGGATGTTATGCTAGATAGACGGCATTGTTTTGATATAATAAATTAAGCATTATTGTTAGTTTAGCATATCAGCCTGCAGCCCCACTTCTTGTCTCTCTCTCTAACTCATTGCAGATGGCTGCACTAAAGAAAAGGGCACAGAGAGGAAACCAGTTGTAAGATGTTTAAAAGTTCATTAAACATAATATATGCTTAAATGCATTTCAAATAAGTTGTGTTGAGTTGTGTTGGAGTTTGTGTTATTCTACATTTTGACACCAAGATTTTCTGATTTTACTGCAAATGTATATCGGTTATCGGTCTCCTTGATTACTAATAATCGGTATCGTCCTCGAAAAAGCCATATCGGTTGATCCCTAGCTCGAACGGTTCAAAAGAGGTGTCAATCATCAAAGTCGACCAATGGGTTCCAGAGAAACGGCAAATACACCCATTTCCACCCAAATGACCCCAGAGGTGGGTTATTTTTTGCTAAACCTCTCTAAAAAGGTCAAATGTCACTTGTTTTGCATCAATCTTGATACAGGGTATTTATTATGTTATAGTTTGGATTCCTTTTTTGGACAGACACTATAATTTACCTTTTTTTTTTTTTACTATGTTCAATCTGAATTTACTTTAAAATAAAAAAAAATCTATATTGATTCTGACTTTTCTACATCCAACTCACAGACTTATCATTGCTTTGAGAACATGTACCCCTTTTTAGAAGGGAAGTTATAGTCATTTGTTCCGGGAATGTCATTTTCGAGCCTAAGACCTGAAAAACAGGCTTGGGGCATGACCTGTTAAACCCTGGGCCTGTTTTACAGCAACACATTTTTTTAGAATAAGAAAACACACTTCTGGGGTCATTTGGGTGGACCTATCTCTGGCCCCCCTTGGTCGATTTTGATGATTGACATCTCTTTTTAACCGCTAGAGCCAATAGAATCGAGGGGAAGTTCCACTCTGTAATTGAATACGACGCTGTAGGTTGAGAGAGGATGCTGGTGTAGACTGTTCGCCGCTTCTCCGGATGCACCTAGTAGTGTTTTTTTTGGTTTTTGTTTTGTTTGTCGTTCTTTTGCCGGCTCTAACTGTCGGCCTCTTACTCAGCCGTGTATCTCATATCTTCACGTTTTATGTGAACACGTCTTTACACCCAATTCCTCTGATTTCTTACCGGTATGCAGTAGCTGCTACACCAGCTCCTGTAGCTAGCTGTAGGAGTTAGTTGTAGCAGCTACTCCGGCTCCAGGCTAGGTGATCTCTGCTTTCCTGTCGTCTCCCGACGGATTGCTCTGTCCTGCCTTCCCTGCCTGCCCTGACTCTGGACTACCCGTTGCCGACTTTCGATCACTCATTGCCGACTCTACCCTGTGCCATCATCACCACTGAGTGCTCGACAAACCCACGGCTGCCCGCCGGTGCGGTTAGCCTCGCTGGCTAGCTCCGCTGCATCTCTTCGGCTGGGGCCTCGGCTACCCTCCACAGAACATATCTGGATTACCCGTCTCCCCCCCCCCCCCCCCCCCTAAGCTAATAAAATAAACATTAAAAGAAAAAATACATGGATAAAAGTTACAGTGCAGTCTAAGATATGAATAGTTCAATTAAAAGCAGCGACAAAAAGAAAAGTCTTCAGCCTGGATTTAAAAGTAGTCAGAGTTGCAGCGGACCTGCAGGTTTCTGGGAGTTTGTTCCAGATATTTGGAGCATAATAACTGAACGCTGCTTCTCCATGTTTAGTTCTGACTCTGGGGACAGAAAGCTGACCAGTCCCTGAAGACCTGAGAGATCTGGATGGTTCATAATTTAGCAGGAGGTCAGAAATGTATTGTGGGCCTAAACCATTCAGTGCTTTATAAACCAGCAGCAGTATTTTGAAATCTATTCTTTGACACACAGGAAGCCAGTGTAAAGACTTCAGAACAGGAGTGATGTGATCCACTTTCTTAGTGTTAGTGAGGACTTGAGCAGCGGCGTTCTGAATCAGCTGCAGCTTCCTAATAGATTTTTTAGTGAGACCTGTGAATACACCATTGCAGTAGTCGAGTCTACTGAAGATAAAAGCATGGACAAGTTTTTCCAAATCCTGCTGTGACATTAGTCTTTTAATCCTAGATATATTCTTTAGGTGATAGTAGGCTGATTTAGTAACTGTTTTAATGTGACTGTTGAAACTCAGGTCAGAGTCCATGACTACACCTAGATTTCTGGCTTTATCTGTTGTTTTGAACATTGCAGACTGAAGCTCAGCGCTAACTTTTATACGTTCTGCCTTGGCTCCAAAAACCATTACCTCAGTTGTATCTTTGTTTAATTGGAGAAAGTGCTGACACATCCAGTCATTGATTTGTTCAATGCACTTACTCAGTGTTTGAATTTGAGCATAGTCTCCTGGTGAAATTGTTACGTAAATTTGTGTGTCATCTGCATAGCTATCGTAACTTATTTTGTTGTTTTTCATTATCTGAGCCAGTGGTAGCATGTAGATGTTAAAGAGAAGAGGCCCCAAGATGGAGCCTTGAGGAACCCCACATGTCATATTTGTCAACTCGGATGTGTATTTACCTATAGAAACAAAGTTGTTTCTGTCCTTTAAATAGGATTCAAACCAATTTAGAACTGTTGCCGAAAGTCCCACCCAGTTTTCCAGTCGGTCTAGTAATATGCTGTGGTCAACAGTGTCAAACGCAGCACTGAGATGTAATAATACTAACACTGAAGTTCTGCCACTGTCTGTGTTTAAGTGGATGTCATTAAAGACCTTTAATGTTAAACAATTTCAAATCCAAATGATCAACGAATGTCAGCCGTTTCCAAGGAAGCGTGTTCTTACCTCACTCTAAGACCAAGCAGATACCTTCAGAGACCACGAGAGAGAGAGCAGGACGTGGGTCGAAATGTACTAAGTACAAACCGGTTTTATTAAGGTTTTAACAAAAATTGCGGATTTACAAGAATCCCTAATATAACAAGACACAAAGTCAAAATATAAAAGCAACAGGATCAGAAGTCAAATGTCCAAAAAAAGCAGTCTAAAAGTTCCCAGGCCCAGGGCCCAAGACCCGGAATCCAGCTTCCAAAAGCTTTCCCCCAAGCTCTCAAGCCTCCAAGCCTAAAAAGCCCCCCATTCTCTTCACACTCCTCCCTCTCTGCATCAGGTGGTTTCCCTTTTTCTATCTTTGAGGGAGAAGGAGGTCACATAGGTTCAACTTTTACTTAATGAACAATTAAAAATGTAAAGATAAAATAAAGACTTATAGTAATAATATGCAATTTTAACAAGAGGGAATATGAAACATTTTCATGAAAGGAGAACACATTGTCAATGTCATGTTTAGAATCAAGTTTTTTTCTTTAAACATTTAATTTCAAATATGCAAACTTTATACTTTAATTTATTAACAGAGACTGGAGGCTTCGTCCATTGTTATGAGAGCTGCTCATTGGCACATGAAGACAAAATGGCCTGACATTCTCGAGAGCAAAACTTCACAAATTACCCATCATGCCTTGCTGTCGAGAGTGTAGAGCATGCACATTTTAGTTTTCCCTTAAGCCTGACTCCAATCTCCCTCACTCGGCTCAGTAGAATGAATGGAGAGAGAAAATTACATTACATTGCATTTAGCTGACGCTTTTATCCAAAGCGACTTACAATAAGTACATTCGACCAGGAAGACACAACCTTGAAGAAAACAGAATCATATAAGTACATCAGGTTTCATAGAGCCAAACATTTCAAGTGCTACTCCACTGGCTTTAGGTAAGCCAGTCCTTTATTAGTATAAAAGTGCTTCGTTAGTAGTTCTAACGCTCGAAGTGGAGTCGAAAGAGATGAGTTTTCAGTTTGCGCCGGAAGATGTGCAAGCTATCTGCCGTCCTGATGTCAATGGGGAGCTCATTCCACCATCTTGGAGCCAGGACAGCAAACCCACGTGTTTTCGCCGATGGGAACTTGGGTCTCCCTCGCAGCGAGTGCGCAACGAGTCGTTTGGCTGATGCAGAGCGTAGTGCACGCGCTGGGGTGTACGGTTTAACCATGTCCTGGATGTAGGAAGGGCCAGATCCATTCGCAGCATGGTAAGCAAGTACCAGTGTCTTGAAGTGGATTCTAGCAGTTACCGGAAGCCAGTGAAGGGAGCGGAGGAGCGGAGTGGTGTGGGAGAATTTAGGAAGGTTGAAGACCAGACGAGCCGCTGCATTCTGGATGAGCTGCAGAGGTCGGATGGCACATGCAGGTAGACCAGCCAGGAGGGAGTTGCAGTAGTCTAGGCGTGAGATGACGAGAGCCTGGACCAGAACCTGCGTGGCTTTCTGGGTCAGCTGGGGACGTATCTTCCTGATGTTGTAAAGCGTGTATCTGCAGCAACGGGTTGTAGCAGCGATGTTTGCAGTGAAGGACAGGTTGTTATCTAGGGTCACACCCAGATTCCTTGCAGTCTGAGTCGGGGAAACAACTGAGGTGCCGATGTTGATTGTTAGGTCAAGAGTGGGACAATCTTTTCCCGGGAGGAAGAGCAGCTCAGTCTTGTCAAGGTTGAGCTTGAGGTGGTGAGCAGACATCCACTGAGAGATGTCAGCTAGACAAGCAGAGATGCGTGCAACGACCTGGGTCTCTGAGCGGGGAAAGGACAGAATTAATTGGGTGTCGTCAGCGTAGCAGTGGTAAGAAAAACCATGCGGGCTAATGACTGATCCGAGCGAGTTTGTGTACACGGAGAAGAGGAGGGGACCAAGAACAGAGCCCTGAGGGACCCCCGTAGTTAATTGACAAGGGTCGGACTCAGACCCTCTCCAAGTCACCCTGTAGGTACGGTCTTTGAGGTATGAGGTGAGGAGGGAAAGTGCAGAGCCTGAAACTCCAAGTTTTTGGAGAGTGCGAAGGAGGATCTGATGATTCACCGTGTCGAATGCGATAGACAGGTCCAATAGGATGATGACAGAGGAGAGGGATGCAGTTTTGGCAGTGTGCAGTTCCTCCGTGACAGCAATGAGAGCCGTTTCTGTGGAGTGACCTGCCTTGAAACCAGACTGGTGCGGATCCAGAAGGTTGTTCTGATTGAGATAACAGGAGAGTTGTTTAAAGACAGCGCGTTCAAGTGATTTAGACAGGAACGGGAGGAGAAAGACAGGCCTGTAGTTTATAACATCAGATGGGTTGAGAGTGGGTTTCTTTAGGAGAGGGTTTACTCTTGCCTCCTTGAGACTGTTTGGAAAGTGACCAGAAGTTAGAGAAGTGTTGATGAAATGGGTGAGAAACGGTAGAATATCAGGAGCGATAGTCTGAAGGAGGTTTGAAGGGATAGGGTCCAGAGGAAAGGTGGTAGGTCGGGCAGAGGTAATGAGGGTAAGAACCTCACTTGGAGAGAGAGGGGAAAAGGAGGTTAGTGTGTTGGTGGAAGGAGGGTCTGGAGACCCAGCGGTGAGTAAAGGTGAGTCAGAAAAAGAAGAGCGAATATCATCAACCTTTTTTTCAAAGTGGGTAACAAAGTCGCTTGACAGAAGTGAGGAGGGGGGAGGAGCTTTTAGAGGGTCCAAGAGGGTGGAGAAGATGGAAAATAGTTTTTTAGGATTGGAATAGGAAGATTGGATCTTATCTTGAAAGAAAGTGCTTTTCGCCTGAGAGATCGAAGCAGAGAAAGAGGAGAGGAGAGCTTGATAGGTTAGGAGGTCGTCACGGTGTTTGGATTTCCACCATTTCCGCTCTGCTGCCCTAAGGACGGTTCTATTAGCACGCAGTGCATCATTTAGCCAGGGAGCAGGAGGGGACTGACGAGCCTGCCGAGATGTGAGAGGACAGAGTGAGTCCAGAGTGAATGAGAGAGTAGAGAGGAGAGTTTCTGCAGCAGAGTTTGGAGGCAGGAGATGGAACGAATCAGAGGAAGGGAGGGCTGAGAGCACCGACGAGGCTAAGGTAGGGGGGGAGAGGGAGCGAAGGTTACGGCGGACAAGTGCAGGATGGGAAGAGATTAGTTTGTTATGTTTGGAAAGGGATAGAGAGAATGAAATGAAGAAGTGATCGGATGTGTGGAGCGGGTTTACAGAGAGGTTAGAAGTAGAGCAGTTCCTTGAGAATATGAGATCAAGGACATTGCCAGCTTTATGAATCGGTGGGGATGGAGACAGTGAGAAAGCAAAGGCGGTTAACAGAGATGTTAGTTCGTCTATCTTCCCCGTCTGGAGGTTGAAGTCTCCGAGAAGTACAGCGGGAGGGCCAGTTTCAGGGATGAGTGAGAGGAGATTATCTAATTCCTCCAAGAAGTCCCCCAAGGCGCCTGGTGGACGGTAGAGAACAACAATGGTTAACTGTATAGGATGGGTTACTGTGACGGCATGGAATTCAAAGGTGGAAGGAGTGAAGTTAGGTAGCTTGAAGAGGGAAAAGCTCCATTTGGGAGATAGCAGGAGACCAGTGCCACCTCCTCTGCCAGTGGGTCTGGGTGTATGGGAGAAGGAATATGCAGTGGAGAGAGCTGCTGGGGTGGATGTGTTGGATGGAGTAATCCAGGTCTCAGTGAGAGCAAGGAAATCCAGAGACTGCAGGGAGGCGTAGCCAGAGATGAAGTCAGCCTTAGGAACAGCTGACTGGCAGTTCCACAGGCCACCAGAAACTAGATGTTGGATCTCTGTGGAGCACGTGGGATAGACGAGAGCAGGCCGGTTATATCGATTAGGAGATACACGGGGCCAGTGATAATTGCGAGAAGACACATGAACAGGAATGGAGAAAATACACATGATTATAGCATGAGGGGCTAGAAAACTAAAGAAAAGATAAATAAGACACCAGCTCAATCAGAGTAGGATTTGCCTCCTCTTTGCCTCCCTCGTGACTCCCGCAGGACTCCAATGTCTTTGTCAGTCTTACTCCCGCAGGACTCCAATGTCTTTGTCAGTCTTCGGCTGTCTGACGCTGAAGCTGACGCTCTAGGAAAGAGCTACCCAAAAATGGACGCCTGATTGCTCAGTTCACACAGCTGTAGGGCCACGGCCCTCTAATTAGTTAACTATCTACAGCTGATGGGCGACAGTAGACTGGCCGTGCCTATATTAATGCAGGCTTGAGTGCTGAGACCTGTAAAGCAGGTTTCGCCTGAGCAGATCTGAGATTTAAAATCTCTCAAACGCGATTTAGCCGTTAAAGCTACAATAACAATTTATACAGAGTCGAATAAATGAAACGGAGAAGTCTAATTAAACAAGAATATAACTTACAGTGGTTGCTGCGTCAATAGGTAATGTCGTTACCGGGTCCAGATGCACACTGAGTTCATCAGATTTTAAATGCGGTATTTAAATGCTTTTTAAGGTACAAAATGACTGAGTCACGCGGTTGTACTTCACGCTATCAGTAGACTGGCCGTGCCTATATTAATGCAGGCTTGAGTGCTGAGACCTGTAAAGCAGGTTTCGCCTGAGCAGATCTGAGATTTAAAATCTCTCAAACGCGATTTAGCCGTTAAAGCTACAATAACAATTTATACAGAGTCGAATAAATGAAACAGAGAAGTCTAATTAAACAAGAATATAACTTACAGTGGTTGCTGCGTCAATAGGTAATGTCGTTACCGGGTCCAGATGCACACAAATAAATCTGGATTCAGCTTTTAGTGCATTTTACAACTTTTATAACCTAATGATTCAAATAAGGGGAGTTATACAAGTTGTATTACTGGGTAGTTTATTTAGTTAAAATATTTACATACATCGCATTCCCAATGTAGAACATTGCTGTATTTACTTTGGTTAGAACGTTGCTGTATTACTGCATCAAATATAATACAAATATATTAAACACAAACAGTTATATTAGTAAAATAAGTATTTTGTTAACAGAAAGTTTGTATTAAGGAAGTTTTTATTGTGTTAACTGTATAGGTATTTATGCTTTTTAGATTTACTTTCTCTCTTTCTCTCTACGTCTGTTCTAGAAACCGAAAGGAAGGGAGAAACTTCACAGCTGTCAGCAATGTGACAAATCCTTTACAATATCTGGAGATTTAAAGCGCCACCTTCTTATTCACACTGGAGAAAAACCGTACAGCTGTGAAGAGTGTGGGACAACTTTCACTACATCAGGTGAACTCAAAACACATCAACTTATTCACACAGGTGAAAAACTGTACAGCTGTGAAGAGTGTGGGACAACTTTCACTACAGCAGGTAATCTCAAAACACATCAACGTATTCACACAGGAGAAAAACCATACAGCTGTGAAGAGTGTGGGACAACATTCAATCAATCAGGTGATCTAAAAACACATCAACGTATTCACACAGGAGAGAAACCGTACAGTTGTGAAGAGTGTGGGAAAACGTTCACTACATCAAGTTATCTCACAACTCATCGATTTATTCACACGGGAGAGAAACCGTACAGCTGTGAAGAGTGTGGAAAAATGTTCACTACATCAGGTAATCTAAAAAAACATCACGTTATTCACACAGGAGAAAAACCGTACAGCTGTGAAGAGTGTGGGAAAACGTTTAGTACATCTGGTTATCTCACAACACATCGACGTATTCACCGGGGTGAGAAACCGTACTGGTGTGAAGAGTGTGGGAAAACATTCACTTCATCAAGTGGTCTCAAAACACATCAACGTATTCACACAGGAGAGAAACCATACAGCTGTGAAGAGTGTGGGAAAACGTTCACTCAGTCAGGTAAACTAAAATCACATCAACGTATTCACACCGGAGAGAAACCGTACAGCTGTGAAGAATGTGGTAAAACATTCACTACATCAGGTTATCTCACAACTCATAGATGTATCCACACGGGAGAGAAACCATACAGCTGTGAAGAGTGTGAGAAAATGTTCACTACATCAGGTAATCTCAAACAACATCAACGTATTCACACGGGAGAGAAACCGTACAGCTGTGCAGAGTGTGGGAAAACGTTCAATACATCAGGTTATCTCACAACGCATCAACGTATTCACCGGGGTGAGAAACCGTACTGGTGTGAAGAGTGTCGGAAAACATTCACTACATCAAGTGGTCTCAAAACACATCAACGAATTCACACAGGAGAGAAACCGTACAGCTGTGAAGAGTGTGGGAAGACTTTCACTCAATCAAGTAAACTAAAATCACATCAACGTATTCACACAGGAGAAAAACCGTACTGCTGTGAAGAGTGTGGGAAAACATTCACGGAATTAGGTAATCTCCAAAAACATCATAGGGTTCACGATGGAGAGAAACCATAGTGGTATTAAGAGTGTGGGAAAACGTTTTCTCAAAGTATTCACCTTTAACTCCATGAGCGAATCCACACTGCATCGTTTTGAAAAACTAAGAGAGGCAAGCTAGCGGTTTCCTCCTCCTGAGTCTTTCTGAATTGAAGTCTGACTATCAGACTTCAATTCACAGTCAGTCTCGCTGTATGTCCCTGAACAAGCCCTGAGGTCCTCCTCAGCTTTTTAAATATCCCTACATTTCCCTTAATAAAATGGGTGAGGTCGCTTTCATCCACCACACTGCAAAACTGTGGAACACCAGGACATATGAGAGAGGCTCAGTGGACATTTTAAAACGCCAGCTAAAGACATATCTCTTTAGATTAGCTTTTTATTAGCAACGCCCCACTTTAATTGGTCTTTTAGTCTTTATTATTTACCTACTGTTTTATTTACGATATAGAAAGGGTTTTATCTTATATTAGTCATTTAAAGGTGGGTTAGGTAAGTTTGAGAAACCGGCTCGAGATACACTTTTTGTAATAATCCATGGAAAGCTCTTAAAGAGCAACTTGCAGGTTAGAGACACCAGTGAATAAATGTGTAGGAAAATGATGAATACACTAGATTTTCAAAAAAATATACAGAAATATACACTACAGTGACATCTGGCGTCGTTTTAGTAAGACATTTTCACTTCCGCATCAAAAAAGCCTCCGCACGTGACGTAACATGGGGGAGAGCGGCCGGTCTAACGTATGAATAAACATGGATCACAATGCTAGATTTGACAACGAAGAGGTTGAAAATATATATTCGAATGCATATGATTATAATTATGAGCCTGCTATGCGTCCAAGAGACCAGGAGCAGCCAAGAATTAGAAAAAATAATGGCCATCGGAGAGAAATGGAGCTTTGGTGTGTGGAGAACCAGTGGAGAACAGAGCAGCTGTCTTGGTGAGTGACCGGCGTTAGCTACAGTTAATGTTAGCTAACGTCAGTCACATCACAACATTGTAAAGTTAGCTATCATATATCAGGCTATAACTAAAGTAGTATTGATAATATAGTAACGTTACTGGCAGGACTGTTGATACTGATCCATAACAGAAACTAACGCGCAAGTATCAGCCGTATCTTGCGTTACCTAATGCAACTCCGTCTTACGGTGCTGTGTACCGGAGGGGAGACGCGAGATTCGGCTGATACTTGACGATTTGGCGGAGAAAGGTTGTGGAGCCTCCGTTGATATGCCGTTGTAAATGGCTTGATGAAAAGCAGGTGTGTAGTCGGGGAGGGTGCACAGCTGATTGCAGCAGGTGAGTGGAGGTTGAGCCGGGAGCCAGGAGTGACAGCCACCACGCCCACACAAACAACACAGACAGGGGGAAACAAACAAACACAAAGGAGACGGCTGGAGCAGTACAGCCACCACAGCGTTACCTAATGCAACTCCACACTACGTCTTACGGTGCCGTGTACCGGAGGGGAGAGAGAGAGAGCAGTGAAGGGGGGGAGAGAGATGTAATACGGTTTCCTGATAAAGCATGTGCTGCAGGGAGGTGGATGCACATCGCACCCAGGAACGAACGCTAGCTCCGTTCCTTTTCCCGTGAGGGAAACTGTGGACTCGATGTCCTGACAGGCTCGAGTTTGTGCAACCTACACAAACACAAGCTCACCATGATTAGAAATGGTGAAATGCAATGTAAAATTACCGAAAGAATACCAGCTCACTAAATCAAAACCGCTCAAAGCAACTACAAACTACTTCCGCGGATTGGGCAGAGAACGAGTCCGAGAAAGTTGCTCCCCCATGTGACGTAATATGACGCGTTTGACGTTAAAAAAAAGCAGTTTTTAGTAGCAGAGCTCAAAACTGCTCCTTTTCCTCTGAATTCCTGCCCTTATGTCTTGTAAAACATATCAAATACTGCATTAACATTTTTAATTGTAATTTTCAGGCAAGGTTAAGCATAAATGTAGTAAAAAAAAACAACCTGCAAGTTGCTCTTTAACATCCCGATAGCAATGAATTTCTGAAGTGCTTTGACAAAAAATACATTAAAAAAATCATCTGTGGAAGCCGTAGTAATGTAAAAAGCACGACCAATCATTTTAGCCGGCCTGGCTAAAATAACTGGATGGCCTACCTGCCTGTCAGCCTTCCATCTGTGCACAAACTTATCTCGTGCCCTCATTGGTCATGTGTGCGTTCGTATGTGTTAGAGGAGGGGCTCTGTAAGGAAGTGGCAGATTTTTTCCGGCTGTATTTTCAAATTCTACATTCTAAATGTGTCTCTCATGTTAGTTATTTAACAGTTTCAATAACAACATTTATTTTTACGTTGTTTTCTTTACATTTTAATCGTTTAACCTTTATTAGAATTATGACGATTTTATTACTATTCATTGTTTTGCTTTTATTTCTGTTGTACCTATATGTTCACTTTATTTGATAGGGTTTTATATTGTTGCATCTATTCACTTTTCTTGTACCTTATCTTTCCGAGATACATCATAATTGTTTTTTACTGTATTTCATTTGTTTTTATCATACCTTTTACCTCCTTGTGTATCTTAACCTGTTAATGTTATATTTTGCTGCATGTATCTGTAAAGATCTTAACATCTGAGGGGACTTTCTTGTTTAATGTTAACTTGTGATGTGTCGCCATTTTGTAAAGCACTTTGAGCTGCATGTGATCTATGCAAAGTGTTATATGAATAAAGCTTTATTATTACAACAGTTTTTTATGTTCTAACCAGCGTTCACACTATGCCAACACAAGGCCACAGAGATGCTGTTTCTCCTATTTAATTCATGTTTGTAATGGTTCCTGATCTATAAAGAAATGTTTTATGCTGTGTTTCAACCATGGTTTTCTAATAGCCTTGTTGTTCCTTTTAAAAAAATATTATATCTCAACCGTTAGCCTTGTTAAGCTGCATTGAAGGAATTTAGTTTCACTGTTCATTTATCTGCCGACAAGTTTCTCCAATAATCTGTTTGGTTAATAAAATGTTGTGTTCTATTGGGATGTTTTTGATAGGTCATGTTGAGTTAGCAGTCTGTTCTGGGTTGCAGTCGAATTGTCAACAATCAGTTCCCATCGTCTTTTCCTATCTACTATTCCTTGACCTCTGTGTGAAACGTCACAGGGTTAAATGCCTTTACTTATGTTTACCAATTAGCCACATAAAAAGCTACGAACAAAGAATGGGAGGCAACAAAAACACGGTTTAACGTATAAAAGCACGGATAAATCACCCTCCAAGGATAAACGAACTCTTTGAATGAATGACATCAAAAATGACATTCCCAGAACAAATGACTATAACTTCACTTCTAAAAGGGGTAAATGAATATTATTTTTTCTCAAAGCAATGATAAACCTGTGAGTTGGACGTAGAAAGTCAGAATCAATATAGATTTTTATAATTTTTAAGTACATTCAGACCGAACATAGTACAAAAATGTAAATTATAGTGTCTGTCCAAAAAATGAAATTACTTATAGTGAAATCCACCCTTGAATGATGGGATAGTGGATTAAAAGCTTTAGGAATCCAAACTATAACATATAAGTACCCTGTATCAAGGTTGATGCAAAACAAGTGACATTTTACCTTTTTAGAGAGATTTAGAAAAAAACAAACACTTCTGGGGTCATTTGGGCGCCTTTTCCATATCTCTGGCCCCCCTCGTTCGATTTTGATGATTGACATCTCTTTTTAACAGTTAGAGCCAATAGAATCTAGGGGAAGTTCCTAAAATCCATCTAAACATTACCCATTGGTGAATGAGTGATACGTAGCCAGAATACCCCGGAACAGGAAGCTGTCATACACTCTGGTAGCCATCATTAGCAGCTAATATCAAAATCTCAGTTTTTGACATAAAAATTGGATGATGGATTATCAGTAATCATTTCAAAGTGACAGACACATTGGATTAACCTATGGATTAACCTTCAGCAGCGTTTTTATCGTTTTAATGCCATTGAACACGACTTTTGATCAGAACAACAGCTAAGGTAAGACGATGTTCCGTGAATGCTTCGTAATGCTACGTGTTGTGATGTCCGTATTTGCTTTCCCTGTTGTGAGTTCTGATCACTCAGTGATGATACTAATACCTATAGAATCTCAGCTTTAATCTGATATCTTGTATGTGCAGTTATGATGAGTAATAAGTAGGGATGTAACGATACAAAAAACTCACGGTACGACAATATTGCGATAACAAGTCCACGGTACGGTATTTATCGCGATATTGAATAATAAAGAAAACAAAAATTCAATTTAATTTTTTTAAATAACAATTTTTTTTACTCGAAAAATGTTTCTTTATTACATAATAAATCAGATTTGTACAGCATTTTAGTAGGATAGCAGTATTTTAAAGTGTCAAAAACAAAGTGACAGTAACAGACTGGAACAAGAAAACCAGTGTTTTTGTACCTATAGTACTACCAAACAAAGTAGGCATTTTCTTTGTGCTACTGCATCTCACAAATAAACAAGGACATTTAATAATCAGACCCTGCAATAAAATAAATCAAGTTTCACTTTAGTTTTTCAAGTAACTCAACTCAAACTAACTAGTCACTCATTCAGCATCATCAGACAGGTTTTTAGGAATATGAGAATGTCCACATTTCCAGGTATTTATAAGCTGGGATGTTTGGGCATTTACAATATCCCCTGCTCTGGAAAGAACTCTCTCGCTTGGTACTGAGGTTGCTGGGACAGCAGTGGTCGCGTTAACCGAATATTTTATTTATCAATGACGGAAAAATCTGAAAGCAGTCTGTCATTTAGACATATTAGAACAAACTCGGAACATCGCCAACGTTTCCCCGCAGCGAGGCTCTGGTGTTATGCCGTGGTATGCATGCCCTCCAAAAGGAAATTATATAGTTTCCAACCCGTACTTTGCCGTACAGATCAACACATGTCTGGGAGGTTTTGCTTTACGCTGTGTGCGCTCCCGCACACTTTTTTCTTTAAAAAAAGAAAGAAATGCATGCGCCTATACGATAAAAGGCTCTCGGGCTTAACAGGTTAAACACATTACATTCGGTATAAAATCTGCATCAACGTCTGTTAGTGTTATGCCCCTAATATGGGGAAAATATCAGACAAGAAACGGAGACGTTGTTACTTGCTTCAAGTCCAATGTATTATGCCAAACAACAACATGGTACACATAGGCCTGTCACAATAATTAATTTAGTTGGACAGTACATTTTCCCGGATATTATTGAGATAAACCATAATATTGTCGGCTCCGTTGTAAGACCATTTTAGACCACTGACATAATGATAATATACAATAATAATTCAAGTAAATCCTTTGAAACAGAATTTTGTATTGAACATTCAACATTGCAAATGAAATGTGAAATAATATTCAAATATATAAATTATATATAATAAATAAAACAAATACATTTAATTATAACAAATTAATTAAAATCACACACAACCAAAACAATCAATTAAATAGACTTAGGCTGGAAAACAGAGCTCTCTCTCTATATATATAAATAAATAAATATGAGCACACATTGTCTCACAAGCAAAAAAAACCTCCTTAAAACAACAGTCAAGTGTACAGTCCACTGTCCATACAAAGACCCAGATGCCTCAAAAGGCCATATCCAAATCTGTATTTCAAAGATTTTGAAATGTTCAATTAATGTATCATTTAGTTACAAATATGTGATATATCTGAACAACAAAGTGGTCAAAAATCCCTGTGTGCCTGCGCACACATTCAGGTAGGCTCGCCCTGATTGGCTGGCTACGTTTATACAACTTCAGTGTGTGAACGCTGATTTGAAATCAATGTCATTAGAGCTGTTCGACTCCTGCCTGTAACAAACTCAAACTCTGGACCTGCGATGATTAGAAAGTCACATAACTCCACCAAAGTGTCTCTGGGGAGCCCACACAGTTTTCTGATTATTTCTAGCTGTACTTTTTCCATCCCTGACTCCATTTCTGCATTCGAGCATGGGTTAAACGGTATGATGTGGTCCCTTTTAACCATATGTGGGGTTGGTATCAGCTTTCCTGGTGTGTAGTGTTGAGATCTTCATATGAAGTGAATACTTAAAACGAAAGTTAATTGAGATCATGGTATGAAGTGAATACTTAAAAAACGAAAGTTAATTATAAATCATACATGATCAATCATATTCTTGTATAAACCCATAATGAGAATGCTTCTTGACGGTTTTTGAATATGTATCTATGCTTACAATTTTTTCTGTTGCTATTTGAGAACTTTGCGTTTTGAAAAGAGGGTGTTGTGAGTTTTCATAGTATGTTTAATACTTAAAAACGAAAGTTAGTTATAATCAAATATAATCAATTATATTCTTGTATAACTCACAATGAAAATGCTTCATATTTTAGGTTTTCTATAGTTACAGTATAAACAAAACCAAGTGGGTTGTTTAGGTTGAGTTTTCTTCCTCTCCTCTGGCAGCAGTCCAGAGAGAGAGGGGGGGGGGGGGCTTCACACTAAGGGGAGAAACATTAGAGGCCAAAGAGAGTTCATGTCCTTTTTACCTCATATGAAAGGGTGTCTTATCCCATAACAGCTGTGGAACATGTCGGGACATGTTTAGCCTTGTACATTAGTGCGCAGGCGCAGTTTTCAACTGAATTGGGTGAAGAGGAGGAGTTTGTTTTTTTGGGTTTAGGATCCAGTTTTTTTAGCATAAAGAGACTGGTTTTTTGAGAGAGCGCGAGAGAGGGGGGGTGACCCCTGGTAGACTCTCTCCGGGTAGGCTGTGTGCTTCAGAGCTGGGTTAATAGCTCTCGGTAAGGTCCTTCTAGACGGGGTAAATATCTCTCGAATTTATTGGTTGTTGGCTGAGTGGAATGATTTGATGAGAGATGTGTGTGAACCTTTATAAATACCGCGACCTGTGGGGAAAATCTGGTCCCCCGAATTTTGCGGATAGGAATGGGTTTTTGAAAGGTTAATCCGCCGTCTGTGTCGGAAAAAGTGTTTGAAAATTATAAATACCGCGACCTGTAAGGACCTTCCTTCGAATTTTGCGGATAGGAATGGGTTTTTGAGTGTTAATCCGCCGTCTGTCGGAAAAAGTGTATGAAAACTGAAGTGAATAAATGGGTGAATGAAAAGTTGAATGCGCTTTTTATTGTCACCGGTCTTTTTACGAGGAAATACCTCTAAATTCTATCGGGAGAATTTTAAATGTCACAACTGAAATGGGCAGTTGAAATTAAAACATTTTGGTAATAAATGTAAGACTGTGAATTAAAGTTTCATTTGAACATGATCACAGCACGGTGTTTTTGTTAGTATGATTATAATGTTGTGAGAGAGAAGGTAAAAACCCTGTATTAGTTTGGACCTATTTTTCTTCAAATAAACTGAATCCCACCTGTTGGATTGGGATCCTTTAAAAGACACCTGTGCCCTCCTCTCCTGCGTCAAAGGTAAGATTGCACCCTGCCACACACACTTAGGTAGGAGCACACTCCATTTACTGATATCAAAATCCTTCGGGATCGCTTAAACAGATTAAAAAAGAGTTGTCTGAATTGAAACAGCAGTTAATTGAACCTTGGTTCTTCGGGAAGTTAGTAGAGGTGAGATCTTGCTGACGTTGGTGGATCTGAGCCACGCAGCAAACTTACATAGACTCAATAATCTTCGGAAAGGTCAATTAGGAGGTCAGAATAATTTGCCGGAATAAATTATCAGGACCTCTCAATACTCTAAACATGGCGCCCAACGTGGGGCTCTGTGAAAAGTAATACTTTTACAGAGTCAAAATACAAGAACCAAAACGACCTAGTGAAAAAAGTCGATGAATACAAATCAGCGAAATACAGGCTGAAAGTCTTGTTAAAATACCTACCCCAAATCCTAGAATATATATAATTAAACCTGAAAGTGTAGTAATTTAAGTTAATACTATTGCACCGGACTGAGGGTTATATTATATCGGATATAGCTGTCTGATTAAAGAAGCTAAAGAAGGTTCATTTTCCCCTAGTCAAATTGAGAAGCCTGTGGTCCCACAGGTTTAGGTGGCTAAAGTGAAGTCAGCCGTAGGAGCACTGCTCAGTACTTGTCCAATTACTTTGAAACTTATAGGTAGGACTTGACCAAGAGCTGCGGTTTGAACTTTTGCGTTAAAACATAACGTGGGGAAGAGTTAATGGGAGATTTAATAAAGATAAACATAGGTCTAAAAGGTACCTATGCTGTTTAAAAAATTCGAAGCTCGGTAAATAAAACTCTTAGCTGAGGTACCCGCATGTACTAACTGAATCCAGAAAGAGAACTTAGAACCAAGTGACGGTATAGTCGGACTGTACACCCGTCGAGAGTAAAGCCTAGGAACTTGCATGTGTATAAAAGAGTGAACTTGAACCCTTTAAATACATTTTTGTGTTGTTTTTTAAAACAAACAAACAAAAATAAATGGCGGACGAGGTTAGAACGCAGTTTTTAATGACTCGGAGCCAACCACACAGGGGGGATACACAGAAGCAAAATCCGGAGCTTCTGCCCGCCCTGGTCAGCTTAGCCCAGACCCACGGGCGTACCGCGACCAAAATACTTTCCTGTCAGACTACCGTTTGACAGAGAGCAACAAGCAGGTGGTATAATGTTTGAGACCCTATCTCCACCATACAGGGATAAAAGCTCAAAAAATGCCATTTAGGAGTATCCCATCTACTACTCCTAGAAAGAAAAAAAAAAAAACCCACATTGTTAGACATGATATTCAGGAAAAAGGAATGTTGGAAAATAATAATGTCAAATATTGAAAATCTTAAACTGGATCAACAAACCATGTTAATAAACCCTGCTAATAGGAAGCTAAAACATGCAGGAGAAATAGCAGTAGCTCTGGCAAAGAGAATAGGTCCTAGCATGCAAGCACAGTGTGATAATATGATAAAGACTATTAAACTGTCAGAAGGCAATGTGGTGATCAGATGACCCACAAATACCGGTTGTTTTGAATGTACTTTTAAGAAAAAACCTATGTGGGAACTATCAGCAGATATCAAGTCCCAAAAATATCTTCAAAACTAATATGAGAAAGTTTTTGCGAAGCTAAAGCTCAAATACTTTACCAAAATCAACTAAACTATTTACTTTTGACCCCTGTTTGGGAATGGGATTTTCCGTTACACAACGGAAAACTCAATTCAAGCCTTAAAGAACGCTTTAAAGACAAGTCAGGGAGAGTTAAATGTGGTGCTATTTTTCTCATGAAGGAGAATGCACTTTTGGAAAAAAGGTTTCCTCTTTTCTCTGCTCCCGAGGTGCTGCAGAAACACGCAGCACACAGGGTCAAAGACAGGCGTGACCTCTGGAGGGGAAGACAATTTGAGCAGACCACGAAAGACCATTAAAAGTTTTATGGCCTCAGCACAGAGGAAGATCTGGAGATTTTTAGGAACTCTACCAGGCTACCCACCCCCACCCCAGCACAAGGGAAATAGTGTTCCTCTCACCAATGAATAAATCAACTCTTAACCAAGTCGGATCTAAAATAGACATAGCTCCAGTTGTTAAGAAAAGAGGGAGATTCAAATAATTATCTTAACACCAGAACAATAATATCAAATATCAAAAACCAAAATAGTATGTTGAGACCCATTCTCAGAAACTAACAATGTGGAGATAAGGAACCAGGGTGATAGAAAATCTGTGTTATTCATGTCTATGACTTGATCAGGAACAGAGGAAAAATTATCACCTGAAGAGAAGCATCTTGCACTTGCATTAAAAATGTATCCAGCCCTGACGGAAATGTCTCAAGGTACCAAGATGTGCATATACACTCTTTATTTTCCAATATCTGAAGCTACTAAACAAACTGTTTAGGGAGCAAAAACAATGATGAGTAGATGAAGAAAATAGAAGATGATAATGTCTGATCCAGATGTGGGGTGCAGAGGACCTCAGGAAGTAAGCCACAAAGGGAAACATTGAAACCCTTACAGAAAACCGCTACTCCACAGATAACACTGTTGACAGAGGGGAGTTTGCGAAAAGGTGACCAAGCAGCCACTTGGGCCTTTATAATGAAAACTAAATCAGGTGAAGTACTTTGCAAGCAAAAGGGTGCAATACCAGGTACAGCCTGCTGAGGAAAAGGCCATTTGTTGAGGGACTTCCTTTTGCTAAAAAAGGAAAAATAGCACACATCCGTATTATTACTGATAGTGATTATTATTAAAAAGCGGGTAAAGAAGAGCTTAATAAGTGGGAACAAAGGCAGTTCAAAAATGTGAAAGGTGAAACGCTGACACATGCCCATCTATTGAGGGTCTTATTGCAGAGTTAAAGGCAGGCATGTAGAATGGAATCATGTCCGTAGCCATATAGATAAGATATAATTTAACTATCAGGGTAATAGAGAAGTTTGACCTTGCTTAAAGCACGGGACGAGTTAACCACCTGACTGCCATATTCCCTAGAATATGGAAAAAGGGTGGAAGCATTCACGTACCACCTGAAGAAGCTCCTTAGGTTGTGCGTGAATTACACAGCAGTTTAGGCCATGTGGGCCTATTTCAGATGAGGAAATATTGTCTCCACAATAAAATCCTCTTACCAAAACTGCGATTGCACCTACAACACACATGGTCAACATGTCTTCAATGTGTAGAGGTGGATGGGTTTAAGAAAGTTCATCCTGAGCATCTTAAAATAATAGAGGAAGAACCACTAACCATTTTTAGTGCTGACATAGCAGGTCCTTTTCTGACCCGCACTCCCAGTGGGAATAAGTATTTCCTTGTGACCTTTGATAAATGGAGGGAGTCATAAACATGTTTATCCTCTGACCAGAGCAACTGGAACACAGTGTCTGCTAAAATGGCGGAACATATAAGTATTTTTCCTAAAAACTGAGAAAATAGGAATGGATAATGTCACTCACTTTAAAAATGAGAAAGTTTTTGTCACCCTTGCAGGATAAAGAAATCACACCTATCTGGTCTTTACCATATAAGTATCAGGCGTTAGAGCAGCCAAAGAGTGGAGTATAAAAAACTGTAAAACAAATTGGGACATTCCAATCAATTTGACAAGGCTGAATATATTCCTATAAGTATAGAAAAGCTACCTAGGGCAAAGGTCAGGTCATATCTAACTATCACACCTTTTCCGTTTAAATTCAGAAATCGTGTATGGGTGACCAGAAAGGGGCAAAGTCCAGAGAAGGGTTAGCTTAAAACTAAATCAGAAGGTTTGGATACAGTGAAGTCAATCTCTGGGAAAGTAGTTTCACTCCAGAAGAGAGGACCGGTTCACCCGAGCCAACTGAGTTTAGAATCCAGATAGGAATATGACTGCGGCCTACCCATCCACTGTTGATGCTATCAGTCTCACATCACATGACATGTTTTGCACACACAGGTGGCAGTTAATGTGCTTTCTTCCACAGGAGAGGATGGCTTTTTGTGGGATCTTCTCGCAATAAGTTAGAATTTGTCTTGGTGAATTCTGTACCAAGGGATATTTTATAGAGCAAAAGAGGGAATTTAAATCTGAGTAACAAGCAATGGCTCCAATGCAAAGGATTTAGCAGTAGAACTGTTAGAATCTATAGTGAATTATGCAGAAAAATGGCAAGACGAAACTCTGTCTATTAAGCATATGAATCATTAGAGCTTGGATGGAGAATACCTCAGTATCAAAGAGGAAATGGAAAATAACCTTTATATTATTTTTCTCATTGTTTTTTAACTTTACACTATTAGTTTTCTTTTCAGTTATTTTTAATTGATATACGCTTACACCCTAAAAAGAGTATTCATTTAAATTTGATTTTTTGAGCACATCTCTCCTTCTTTTTTGCTGGTTCTCACACAGCATGAAGGTGTAGGGCTGTCAGGTCGTTAAACTGATAAGAGTAAATTATGGCCCAGTGCTTTCTGCCATTAGAGGCCAACTGAGTAAGAGGAGAAACAATCACCTTGCTGTGTATAGAAATTACAGAGCAATATGGAATACACGACCCTCTTGAGAAAACCCTTGGGGAAGTTTTTATTTTAACTGAAACAACTTTTTATGGATCAGAGAAATGATTTAAACTTGAGTTTAGCTATATTGTTGAGATTAATACCTCAGCAATCTACCAAGAGGATTTGAACCTGCCTAGCGGGGAAACTTCAGTCACAGTGCCTCAAGTGAAGCTAAGTAGACTCCTGGACCCAGGAAACCTGTGCAGAAGGACCGGAAGGGGCAAGCGGTGAAAAGGAGGAGACTTGTAGGAGAAAAGAGCGATCTGATTCAGAGGTCTCCCCGGGTGCCCAAGCCAAAAAGATGTCCTTGCTGTCAATAGAAATTCTAGAGGAACATGGAGTACCAGACCCCTTGGAAGGATTCCTGGGGAAATTGTTTCAAATGAAACAATTATTAATGGATCAGAGGTCGCATATGTGTATGATCATAACTATATGGATGATATTAGTACCTCTGGAATCTACCAAGAGGAATTGAACCAAATCAGCGAAACTACTTCAGGCACAGGGTTTCCAGTAAAGCCAATTCCTGAAACCAGAAAACCGGTGCAGAATGGATCAGCGGCTGAGTCACCTATGACCCCACCAGAGGAGGAGGACGATTCTTCCAGCTCTGTGGGACAGGCTGCATCTCTACCCGCTGAGCCACTCAGATCGCAGTGGATTTCCCAGGAAAGGATGACGACTACCTGATAACTGCATGGTCAGATATCAGACGCCAGGTAGCAGCAACCCTACCTACCCCCTGCCACTGGTCCACTTCACCATCTCCAACCCGGCGACTTCGTGCTGGTCAAGGACTTCCGGAGAAAGAGCTGGAAATCCAACCATTGGCAAGGTCCCTACCAGGTGCTCCTCATCACCCAGACAGCGGTCAAGGTCACCGAGAGAGCCACGTGGGTCCACGCCAGCCACTGCAAGGTCGTAGTCACAGGCCAGGAGAGACGGTAGAAACAGACGACAACAAGTGATGTGTCCTAGTCACCAACGAAAGACGACAACAAGTACCACCAGCACCACACTGGCACCACATACACCTAATCTCACACTGCACACACAGGATGTCATGAGCGAGTGCCAGCTAAGCTGTTTCATATGCCTCTGGTTCCTCGTTTGTGCTATCATTGTGTGGGGACTCATTGACCTTGTCACAAAGTCATGAGCGATTATTTACGAGGTCTAAAAAATCCATAACAACTGTCGACCGAGTTATCTGGTTTTTCGTTTGGAGATGTCGTCCAGCGAAAAACTGCAACCCCTCCATGGTCAGGGTCAAGGATATACATCAGATAGCAACATGGATTTAGGAGTCTACAACAGATGGGCCCCTCGCCCAAGGACATTCCTGTACGGTACTATGTTTTCGGTGTTTTTTCACACCAGGTTCATCAAAAGGTCGTCCTGATTACACATACTGAAGAACTTTTCATGATATTGATGCGTGGAGTTTTACGGATGTAATATGTATGTGTTTTTACGATTTTATCTGTTGATATTTGATAACTTTGCGTTTGAAAAGAGGGTGTTGAGATCTTCATATGAAGTGAATACTTAAAACGAAAGTTAATTGAGATCATGGTATGAAGTGAATACTTAAAAACGAAAGTTAATTATAAATCATACATGATCAATCATATTCTTGTATAAACCCATAAGGAGAATGCTTCTTGACGGTTTTTGAATATGTATCTATGCTTACAATTGTTTCTGTTGCTATTTGAGAACTTTGCGTTTTGAAAAGAGGGTGTTGTGAGTTTTCATAGTATGTTTAATACTTCAAAACGAAAGTTAGTTATAATCAAATATAATCAATTATATTCTTGTATAACTCACAATGAAAATGCTTCATATTTTAGGTTTTTCTATAGTTACAGTATAAACAAAACAAAGTGGTTTGTTTATGTGGGAATTGTAGTATTTTATAGTGTGTTGACTACAGACGTCCCAATTAGGTGGCCTTTCTTATGAAAACAAAATACTGGCTCTAAAGGCACTGACACACCAAACTGACACCAAAGAACACGTCCCGACGGACCCGATTGTTGTGTCGCCTCACGTCTCCTGCGTCTTTGCCAAAAAGTCGCACTGGAACACACCGCCAAGACTTCAGCCGACGGCCAAGTAGCACGTACACACTGCGCATGCGTGAGTGTCAATAACTCTCCAAACCAGCAAGCGGCGGTAGTGTGTATTCGTCATTCAAAAGAGGAAACCGGAAGACAGACTGCGTGATGTACACAAACAACAAATAGCGTGCGTTCCATTTTCACTCTCGTCCATCACAGACTGTTTCACATAATGACTTATCGAAAACATGTTTAGTGCGGTACTGGAAAATGAAAAATAATAGCCGTCTGTGTGTGCCTTCTTCACTTCTGTTTCGCTTCTCATGCACTGATTCGCTAAGCTAAACAGCCAATCGGAGTGATTTATTCTGCCGACAGCCTTCCGATTCAACATGTTGCGGAAGGTGTCGGCACGGCCGAAAATAAACTATGGTGCTGTACACACCAATCTGAGTAGGGCGACAGGACGCTCATCGACGGCCGGAATCGGCCCGGTGTGTCAGGGCCTTTATACGTATATAACCTAAGATTCTCGTAGACTGGAATCTTAAGTAAAGTTCTTGAGTGGGCGGGGGCTGCCGCGCTTAACAGGTTAAATACATGTAGTGTAGTAAAAGTACACCATTAACCTCTGAATTGTTCTAAAAGTACAAAGTAGCATTACATAGAAATACTCAAGTCATGTAAAAGTACATCTTAATGGTACTTAAGTTCAGTTCTTGAGTAAATGTACTTAGTTACTTCTCGCCTCTGCTATGAACCTACGAAGTAGCTTTAGATTAGTTTAGCTGTGTCTGTTGGTTGTATTGAGTTGTCTTGTTTTGTGTCAGCTGTAGTTGTGTTGATTATTTCAGAGACACAGCCGGAGAAGGAGCACTGAGAGCAGCATGGAGGAGAACAAAAAGACCCCTGGAGCTCAGGTCAGTGTGCACTTCATCACAATATATTCCTAACACTGTTATCCCCAAATGAAAGATCACAACCTGTTTAGAAAATACAATATGAATGCACTGTTTGGTTAGATATAGCTTAGAACGTTGTTGTATACGATAATACTTTATTGATCAAATCTGAAATGTGACTTGCATCACAGCAGCTCCATGTGTAACATCAACATAAACAAATATCAAGACACAATACATGAAAAACAAACATTTAACATAACAGCAGGATCAGTGAGAGACAACCTGCTCAAAGAGCCTTCAGTGTGCTTTTGATCTGGATTCAGCTCTGTATTTACTGAGAGGACTGACTGGAGCACAAAGGATGCTTCAGTCTGACTTTATTGAATCTCCATTAGATGCTAGCAGTTCATATTCTCTGTTCAGAGCATGCTTTGGGTCCCAGGTGATGTTGTTGGACAACCTCTCAGGTTATTATGGTCTGCTGAGTAGGGCTGCACAATTTGGGGAAATAATCTAATTGCAATTGTTCTGACAGATATTGCGATTAAATTTGCGATGTATATATATAATCTAAAAGGACATCCACAGGAGAGTGTTTCCATAAATAAAACACACACACACCTGCAGGTCTTTCTCTCAGTTCATGGTTCATTAAATAAAATATAATACATAGACTCTTCACTGATTGTGTTATGGAAATAATTGTCATAGACGCCAAGATGTGACATACAGGACAAACCTTGATGTCTGTTTACCTTCTTTAAGGACACAGGCTGCTTAGCCAATAATGTTATTGTTCCCATTCTGTGACCGGTCAATACTGGGATACAGATGGTCTGTGTTGTGGGTACACTGGGACACTTCCTTCTCTGTATTTGTGGACTCCAAGGTAAAATCTTCGAGGTCATAGGTGTCCGAGGCAAGTAGCTCAGTGTTCCCACACTGTTTAGGCTATCTCCTCAAATATGTTGTTTACTCTCTGCGAAACCAGTTAGATGGGCTGGCAAGAGAGAGGCTCTCCAGAATTGACGTGGCAACTCTACCGTGAAGTCAGAACCTCTGGCTCTTGGACTTGTGATGTGAATCCTCCGGCCGTTAACTCCAAATAAACCACCAGTGTTTGACATCAAAGCTACTGCTCTTCCCGTGTCTCCTTCCTGAGTCGGTGACTCCCACTGCATAGCTACACAGAAGTTTCCTCTACAGATTGTACCTAAATTGTCAAACGTTGCTTCTGGCTCGGCTGAAGCCATTTATCCACACCATGAATGTTGCTAGAAAAGTCTTCACACATGGGCGTTTAACGTGCAGTGTTGTTGTTGGGTGTATGTGTAGTTACCTTGGGCCACTTCTGATTGGTTAACAATGGCTATTACATATGGAGCACAGCACTTCTGATTGGTGTGGATGACTGACACACAAGAAGAAAAAAGGAAAAAAAACGCAGGCTTTGTGATTTGGTAATTGCATCATTTAAAATCGCAATTTCGATTTAAAATTGATTAATCGTGCAGCCCTACTGCTGAGTCAGAAAGTCTCTGATCTTTGAGCAGATTTTAACAGGTGGAGCAGTTTTGATTTTAAAGCTGTTGACAAACACTTGTACCAGCCAGGTAGCATTACAGTACTGCAGAACAGACACAATCACAGATGTAAAGAACAACTGAAGAATTTCTCTGCTCGTCCAAAAAGACCTAAGGCGAAGGATTAAATAAATTCTTTGTTTTGTCCTTTTGCACAGATATTCAATGTGCTCTTTCCATGACAGCAGATGGTCAATCATTACACCCAAGTATGTGATTACAAGATGTGAAGATTAAATAACAGTCATTTAATTGTAGTTTATTTGTATTATTTAATGTAACTTCTTCAATGTCATACCAAGCAGGTCTGAGTGTGTTTGACAGTGTGTCTCTGGAAGGGGGATGGTAATTAGGGGCAGTTCATAAATCCATGTAAACATGACATTTCTTGCTCTTTCCTATGCTAGTTCAGTGAGTTTTGGTCGTACAGTGATGAACCTTATACCAATGGAATCTGTGGAATCTCAGCATGACGTAGAAAAGATCGTTTTTGCCAGTTATGTGCTAAAGTAGCCGTTAGCCTGTTTCGCTAAGTGTTGATTTAGACTTGTTGTTGGACTTCTTTTCCTTGTAGGTAAAATAGTTAATATCGTCTGTTAGCTGAGTTTCTTCCCGTTAAGTGGGTATGCATAATTAATAGGTTGTTAAATGTTAAACCTGGAGACGCTGTTTCTTGCAAGTTGTTGCGTCTGCCCCCGAGAGTCTCACAATAATAAGAGCGCTGTTAGGAGAGATTACGAGTGGCATTCACAGTGGCCAATCAGAGGGGTACTCAAACCGGACACGTCACACAGGATGAGGGTTCCCAACCAACCATAATTGTTTAAAGTGGACCTATCATGCAAAATGCACTTTGTGATGTTTTTTATACATAAATATGTGTCCCCGGTGTGTCGGGGAACTCACGCAGCATCAGAAAATAAAACCCTGTCTCTTTTCCTCCGTACCCAAGTCTTTTAAAAACGGGTGTACAACGAGCGGATATAGATTCCATCCGCTGTTACGTAATAGCGGCGGCGGACCCACAGAGAGTTGCTATCAGAAACAATGCCTGACATGTTTTGGACGTCTTTGTTTACATTAGCAAGCCTCGCTAGCACTCAGAGCTAACCTGTACTGGAGAGCACATGTGTTTTAAAAAGCAGGAAATAAAAAAAGGAACTCACCTTGTGATAAACCTGCAAGAGAAAAAGCATTTGAGCTCCATACTATTTCAGAAATAATCCTTGACGTGGTTCAAACAGGATGGCGTTTTATCACAACCGAATTTAACTTTATCTCCGGTAGAATTCTGATCAGGCATTAGCTCCGCCTCCTCTTATTTATTTATTTCAAGCTAAGGACCCAAGATCTGGGTTTCTCTAACAGGGCTTCAAAAGAGGGGTTTGAGCAGTATGAGGCATGGCTACAATGGGTGATCTGTTTGGTATTTAAAAAAAAAAAAAACTTCACAGACATGTTTTGTATAGGTATGGCCCTACAATATATGTTTCAAATATAGCATGATAGGTCCACTTTAAATTATGGAAGTAGCGTAATTCATCCAAAGCGACTGATCCACTTTCTTAGTGTTAGTGAGGACTCGAGCAGCGGCGTTCTGAATTAGCTGCAGCTTTCTAATAGATTTTTTAGTGGAACCTGTAAAGACACCATTGCAGTAGTCGAGTCTACTGAAGATAGCGGAGGTGTGTGGTGCAGTGGGTTGCGCGTTAGTGTTCGGATCAGGTTCAAACCCCATTGCAGTCGTTGTGGAGGCGGGTGGCGCAGTGGATACAGGCTTGGTGTTGGGATCAGGGCGTCACAGGTTCAAACCCCACTGCAGTCAGCATATCGTTGTGCCCCTGGGCAAGACACTTCACCCCAAATTGCTCCTGTGGGGATTGCCCACAGTATTGAGTATGTAAGTCGCTTTGGATAAAAGCGTCTAACAAGTAACATGTAATGTAATAAAAGCATGGACAAGTGTTTCCAAATCCTGCTGTGACATTAGTCTTTTAATCCTAGATATGTGCTTTAGGTGATAGTAGGCTGATTTAGTAACAGTTTTAATGTGACTGTTGAAACTCAGGTCCGAGTCCATGACTGCACCTAGATTTCTGGCTTTATCTGTTGTTTTGAACATTGCACACTGAAGCTCAGCGCTAACTTTTATACGTTCTGACTTGGCTCCAAAAACCATTACCTCAGTTTTATCTTTGTTTAATTGGAGAAAGTTCTGACTCATCCAGTCATTGATTTGTTCAATGCACTTACTCAGTGTTTGAATTGGAGCATAGTCTCCTGGTGAAATTGTTATTTAAATGTGTGTCATCAGTATAGCTATGATAACTTATTTTGTTGTTTTTCATTATCTGATCCAGTGGTAGCATGTAGATGAGATCTAATAATACTAACACTGAAGTTCTGCCACTGTCTGTGTTTAAGTGGATGTCATTAAATACCTTTACAAGAGCAGTCTCAGTGCTGTGGTTTGGACGAAAGCCTGACTGGAACACATCAAAACAGTTATTTAAATTCAAGAAATTACTCAGCTGTTGAAAAACAACTTTTTCAATGATTTTACCTAAAGATGGCAGGTTTGATATGGGCCTGTAATTGTTCATTACTGAAGCATCTAGATTATTCTTTTTAAAGAGCGGTTTAATGACTGCAGTTTTCAGGGCCTGTGGAAAAACACCTGATACAGAGGCACTGACTGCTTGTCTGATTTTCTGAATTGTGTCAGTGAAGAAGGCAAAGTCATTGCAAGTTGCATTGCAAACAAGGCACGTGCGTTTTTCTTGTTTTTGGCAATTATGTCAAAGAAGAAAGACTTTCGTGGATTTTTTTCAATTCCAAATTATAAAAGACAAGTCTCTCTTTATAGATGTCAAAGTGAACCTGGAGATTTGTTTTTCGCCACCTGCGTTCAGCTTTTCGACATTCTCTTTTTTATGTTCTCACAGTCATGGCCTTTCTCCATGGAGATATTTTCTTGACAGACACTTCCTTTACCTTAGTTGGAGCAATGGCATCTATAACATTTTTAATTTTTGAATTAAAATGATCTACTAGCTCATTTACTGAGATGTTAGCAGGGGCAAGTGTGGAAGAAACATTCTGAGTAAACATGTCCCTAGTATTTTCAGTTAAATATCGCTTTGTGGTTACCTCTTTTTGAACATTTGTGTGAACAGAAATAGAGCTCTCAAAGAAAACACAGGAATGGTCAGAGAGTGCAACATCAGTCACCACAACCTTAGAGATATTCAGACCCTTTGAGATAATTAAGTCCAGAGTGTGCCCCTTATTGTGCGTGGGCTGCGTCACATGCTGAGTCAGTCCATAGCTATCAAGAACACAAAACAGTTCTTTAGCCCCTCTGTCCTGGGGGTTGTCAACATGGATGTTAAAATCACCAACAATGACTAGACCAGGGGTGGCCAACCAGTCAGAGGTTAGGAGCCAAAAATGTTACTATGTTACTGCAAAGAGCCACATCAAACACACAGTCACAGATGTGTGTGCACCCCCCCTCCTTCTCTATTTTGTTCTCAGCCTTTCTCTGTGCTCCTTCACTTTCTTCCTTGCCTCTCTCACACACAGATAAAATTAAAATCTAAAACTTTGTGCACGCACGCACGCATACACACACACACACACACACACACACACACGGAACCTGGAAAGTCTGGTCCATGTACAGCTCAAAGGCACAGCCTACTTCTAATATGAATCATGTAATGTCCATGTCCATCTAATATTAGCACGTCCCTGTGGTTGGTGTCAACAAAAACAACATCAGGTGTATTTGGGATGTTAGCAAAGACATCATGGGTAAAACAAAACCATTCTGGTAACACTCTACAATGTGCTTGTACATTGCTGCGCTAGATGGTACGATGTTTTGTACCGCATCAGACTCAATGTCCGCAATACGGTCATGACGGGCTATATACAGGCGTTTGTATGCATTATATCCATTTGTTATGTGTGCAGTGGATTCTAGGTGTTGTTGTGAATCCTGATGGTTTAAACAGCTAGCTTTCCCTGTAATCTGAGTCCACACCAGTGCTGCCTGATCTCAGACTGCTTCATGCTGAGCAGAACCCTCCTTGCAGAGTCTCTGTGCAGTTCCACAGTCTCTTCCTGAGGTGTTGTGATGTCGGCCTTCACAACCACACTGGGGTCTGTGATCAGTTCATCAGAGACGGGGACTTCAGTCTGTGTGTTGAGTCTTGAAACTTTACGCACGCACGCACGCACACACACACACACACACACACACACACACACACACACACACACACACACACACACACACACACACACACACACACACACACACACACACACACACACACACACACTCTCAAAGACCCTCCCCACACAGGTGTTTATCTTCTGCTTGCGAAGTTCCGTACCTTTTGGGAAGTCCTGGTCGATGTTAGCATGGAGTGAGGTGAAGTGGCGCTGAAGATTTGAAGCCTTGAAATGGGTTGATGCTGTCTGGCATATAAGGCAAAATGGCTTGCAATTGCGTTCGATAAAAAAATATGAACTCTACTAAAAACGTCCAATGTTCGTCTTCACATTTTCCCTTAGCTGTGCATTTCTTCCCTTTCATTTTAGGATCAAACTCAGTTCATGGTCGGATAGTGTTTAATCAACGATAGGTTTTCCCTGCCTCAAAGGTGATTGGTTCACTGCATCACAGGTATTATTGTGATTGGCTCTTGGGCCACATACAAATTAGACACGCTGTCATCCTCTCATACTGACACCTGACACCACACATACACACGTAGGGAGAGTCGGGACGAAAGTAACGGAGCGATTTTATCCAAGCCATGCTGGAGGCAGCTCCACCTCATCTGATCTCTGATATGAAAGCAATGGTGTTATGATCATATTGAGCTATTGGTGTGAGTCTAACATTAAACAAGCAGTCTGCTTGTCATACATTGCTAACGATACATTTTAAGAGGCAATTTGTTGAGTCACTGCCGCTAAATGCCGGTAGCATCAAGCTAGCAAATCCTGCATTAGCCTCACATCAACAGGTGTAGACAGAACATCCAATTATCCTGAGCTAATTTACTGAATAAACCAACTCACATCTCCTGTCTTTTCCCCCCCCAACTCATTAGACTATTCTTCTGCTGGCGTTTCATTGTTGTTTTCTGTCAAATGTGAATACGCAAAGCAGTGGACACTGAAACATGCACATACATTGGATAAATAACATAGGCGTTTAGTTTATTTAATAAAAGAGCACATGTTCAATGTGAAAGGTGACCGTAGATAGATTACTTCAGTTGCAATTTGATGCTCTATATATATTTTTTTTATTTTAAATAAAAAAAATACCTTCAGCGCCCCGCCAAGACAATGGTAGGGGAAACACTGACCAGCATTCAATACTTAACAGACCTACTAAATATCAGGTTTAACTGTCAGGAGTCCGTGTCTCTCCCCCACACTCACACATATCAAATTCGATATTAACTGAAGAGCCGCATGAAACTGGGCAAAGCGGGTTGGCCACCCCTGGACTAGACGGTCAAAGTCAATACACACTATAGACAGCAGTTCAGTAAAGTACTCAAAAGAAGCTTAAAAAGCTAGTAAAGAGCACAGCTGAACGCACGCAGCCCCCTGTTTTGTTAACCTTCACAAGTTGCTCTCTACTGATGAGGAAAGCGGCATACCAGTAAATTAGGTATGAATTTACTTCCATTTTGGCAATTATTGACACCAAGATGTCTGCTTGTATTGTGTTGAATGCTGCTGAGAAGTCTAGGAAGAGGGCTCTTGCATAGGTGTGACGTTTATCTAAATGTTTAGTAATGATATGAACCCAATTAGCAACAGCATCTTCCGTACCACCGCCTTGCTTATAGCCAAATTGGTATGGATCAAGTTTGTCTTGTGTGGTACTGATAAGAAATCGGAGCAGAGTTATTTCTAATGATTTCATAATCGCTGAGGTGAGGGCTATTGGTCTGCAGTCCTTATGTTCTTTTGGGCAGTGGTTTTATGTGTGTAGTTTTCCATGACAGAAGGATGGTGTGCGTATCAATGGAAGCCTGAAAGATGGGTTGCCACACTGGAGCCAGCTCAGTAGCAACGTTTCTCAGTAGAAAACCGCTGCACCCATCTGGCCCAGCAGCTTTCTTGGTCTTGGTGCACTGAAATGTTTTTCTGACCTCTTCGACACTGATGGGAATTTTGTCAGAGGAAGCAGGTGATTTCATTTGACCATGTCCTTATTACTTTCTTTACTGGTTTACTTCTCTTCAGTTTGGTCTTATACACTGGTATCATATTCACAACATTATGTTCAGAGTTCAGTATTGGTGGTCTACATTTAGTCACATATGCTCCTTTAACATTTACGAAGCATTTGTCCAGGATATTGTCTTTTCTGGTGTGATCCCTAACATACAGTTGGAACCCAGGTAACACAGTCTCCAGGCGACATTGCTTCATGTCCCAGAGCACTATTGCCGGTGAATCGGGGTGGCTGAATTGCAGCTCGTGAACTCGGTCAGCGACGGAGCCGGCCGCCAGTGACGCTCTGCCGCTGGGAGCCACGTAAACAACAAACAGTCAAATACATCCGAATTCTCTAGGCAGATTAGAGGATGAAAGGGTCTTAACGTCATGCCAATCATTTCAACGTTGGCATCACAGGTTTTACATTTTACTGAGTATGATCGGCACCACAGATCATTAATATACATTAATATATATATTAATAGTTCAAAGTTCGTATCGCTGTTTGCTCGAACAAGGGTGAATCCGGGTACTTCAAAGAGAGATTCAGTCGTTGTAGATTGTAGCCAACTTTCCGTGAAACATAATAAAGAGGCCTCACGAAATTCATGACAGTACCTTGTGTATGTCCTTAGTGTGTCCACTTGTTGCTCAATGAGCGCAGGTTTGTGAGAATGATGGATGGTGAGTGGTGGCTGGCTGAATCTCCGATGATTCTGAACGCCTCCCCTCCTTCCTCGTCTCTTTTTCCTGGTGTTTCTAAGCGGCTCCCTAGGGGTGTCATCCAATACAGAGATGGCTTGATGTATTCGTAGGAGTCCAATCACATTGTAGCTCTAGCATAGCCTTGCGGCTGTAGCAGCGTAGAGGCCGGGGCTCCTCGTCATATCTGATTCGTGCCCAGGTGTGTCTTGGAAAGTTGTATGGCCAGACATGGTCTGCAGAAGGCAAAAGTAATCCAGAGGATCAAAAGCATGGTCTCTCAAAATGACGTTTCATACAGACTCAACAAGGTTTAGACAATAATTAGACCAAACACAAACAACACAAGACGAACAGAGCATACTGAGACACGCTGTGACAGGATGCCATCTCCCTCTGTCTCCTGTATACCAGAGGTGGGAGTAAGTCATACATGTGCAAGTCTCAAGTTACTGGGGTGAGACTCAAGCAAGTAGAGTCATACGAAATCCTGATGAATAACCACAGTTTCTGCATTTACATCCGTTAAAAGACAGTGGTTATGAAAACTAGAGTTTTATTTTCAACATTAACAACAATTGGGCTCTGAAATTAAAACCCTAGTTCTAAAGGGTGTGTGTGTGTTCCGGTGCACTCCGACAGGACTAAGCACTACATCGAGATTAAGATTAACAAACTTCTTTCATCCACCCACATATACCTATGGAGTTGGTCAGTTGTGTGCAAATTAGTGTCCATGGTAATTATAAAAAATAAATGCCGTTGTCGGACAGACACAAACCCACAGAGCGGAGCAGAACACACACACGCGCACGCACGCACACACACACACACACACACACACACACAGACAGGGTGTTTCTCAATCTCGAGTAAAGCTGCTCCAGAGCCACTATTTCAAGCATACTACGTCATTGAGTGCCGCCGAAGTACTGTTCCAATGTCCAGCATACTTGGAATTCTATCGAGCCCGGCGTACTTTGTTTGGAGAAATTTCGAGGCTGCACATGAGTAGACTCTGCGGTCTTAAAATCCCCACAACGTAGCAGCCTGCAGTCGCTCTTTAGCTGTTGTAATGAAGGTGAAGTAAACGGTAAAAGGCACAGCTCTTTGCAGCTGGTGCTGCTCTTCTCAGATTCTGCTGAGGTACACGTTACTGCCTCCTGGTGCTGCAGAGATTACATAAGTGAATGAGGTTTTAATTCTATAAAACAGCTGTGGGCAGCAGATACTGTGAGAGTCAAGGACATGAATTCATAGATCAAGGCAGACTGGTTCACAGACTCCTGTTTTGCCGATCCGGTGCTTAAACAAATGGCTCTACACCCCTGGAAGAAATGTCCTTAAAATGAAGTCCGAGTTCGAAATATATCTCAAATATTGTATGCACTGCCATTTCCCCAAATAAACATAACAGTCTGTGTGGGGGAAACTTCTGTGTAGCAATGCAGGAGGAGTCACCGACTCAGGAAGGAGACACTGGGAGAGCAGGAGCTTTGATGTCAAACACTGATGGTTTATTTAAGAGCTACGGCCGGAGAATTCACAAAACAAGTCAAAGAGTCAGAGGATCTGACTTCACGGTAGAGTTGCCACGTCAATTCTGAAGAATTCTGCCCCAGATCCATGTATTTACCTAGTTCAGAGAGAATAGTCAACATTGTGCATAACAAGATAGAATGATAACACCTCTATCAGCTGACGCCAACAGGCAGGAACAGGGAGACAAAACACTGAGAGCACAACGGCCAAGGTTACACGTGCGTGTGCTCAGTCAGGACAGTATGAACTGATAAACTGGGTCAAAGTTATGGGCCTTGGAAAATATTTCCCCAACAGTATGCAATTAAACGGTTGTCTCCTGTGCGCTCCACTTCCTACTTGGCGCACCGGTAATTTTCTCCTCCGAACAAGATACTTCCTCTCTCTCTTTTTTTTTCATTGACCTTTAGTGGCTTCATACAATACAAATGCAAATAAGTCCTTTCGAGTCATCTGTCTCAAGCCTAAGTCAAGTCTCAAGTCATGAATACCAAGTCAAGTCGAGGATTTTATCAATGTTAGTCAAGCAAGTCTCAAGTCCAAAAATATGCGACTCAAGTCATGTGACTCGATTCCCCCACCTTTGGTATTTACTTTGGTTAGAATGTTGCTGTATTACTGTATCAAATATAATACAAATATAATAAACACAATTAGTAAAAGTAATATTTTGTTAACTGAAGGTTTGTATTAAGTGAGTTTTTATTGTTAACTGTATATGTATTTATGCTTTTTAGATTTACGTTCTCTCTTTCTCTGTCCATCTGTTCTAGAAACCGAAAGGAAGAGAGAGACGTCACAGCTGTCAGCAATGTGACAAATCCTTTACAATATCTGGACATTTAAAGAGCCACCTGCTTATTCATACAGGAGAAAAAAAGAACAGCTGTGAAGAGTGTGGGAAAACATTCACTAGATCAGATGCTCTCAAAAAACATCAACGTATTCATACAGGAGAAAAACCGTACAGCTGTGAACAGTGTGGGAAAACATTCACTCAATCAGGTGCTCTCAAAACACATCAACGTATTCACACTGGAGAAAAACCATACAGCTGTGAAGAGTGTGGGAAAACGTTCACTACATCAGGTCATCTCAAATCACATCAACGTATTCACACAGGAGAAAAACCATACTGGTGTGAAGAGTGTGGGAAAAAATTCACTAGATCAGATACTCTCAAAATACATCAACGTATTCACACGGGAGAAAACTCATACAGCTGTGAAGAGTGTGGAAAAACATTCTCTAGATCGGATGCTCTCAAAATACATAATCGTATTCACACTGGAGAAAAACCATATTGGTGTGAAGAGTGTGGGAAAATGTTCAGAGCATCAGGTGAACTCAAAATCCATTATCGTGTTCACACAGGAGAGAAACCGTACTGGTGTGAAGACTGTGGAAAAATGTTCAGAACATTAGGTGCTCTCAAAACACATCATCGTGTTCACACAGGAGAGAAACCGTACTGGTGTGAAGAGTGTGGAAAAACTTTCAGAACATCAGGTGAACTCAAAATCCATCATCGTGTTCACACAGGAGAAAAACCATAGTGGTTTTAAGAGTGTGGGAAAACTTTTTCTCAAAATATTCACCTTAAACTCCACGAGCGAATCCACACTGCATTGTTTTGAACTATGAGAGCCAAGCTAGCTGTTTCCTCCTCCTGATGTCCTGAGAGCTGTAGTTATATTTTAATAGTCTTTCTGAATTTAAGTCTCACTAACAGTTGTTTATGTTCTAACCAGCGTTCACACTATGCCAACACAAGGCCACAGAGATGCTGTTTCTCCCAATTTAATTCATGTTTGTAATGGTTCCTGATCTATAAAGAAATGTTTTACTATGCTGTTCAATGTTTCCTATATACAAATAGTGGCGGAGCAGCGCCACTGCTGTAAAATGCGCGCCGCTGCTCGGGGACGCCAGCCAGGTACCCAACAAAAAAAAATATATATATATTTTTTTTACTTTTATTTTTTTTATTAAAATAATAATAAGTGGCGACCCTTTTTCATTTTGATTGTTTGCTATGTGGATTTGTAGTATTTGTGTTACTGTATGTTCAATAAAGGTTTATTTTTGCTAAATCTTGAGACATTGCCACTGTACAGTTGCAAGAAAACCCTTTGGAATTACCTGGATTTCTGCATAAGTTGGTCATAAAATGGGTTCTGATCTTCATCTAAGTCACAACAATAGACAAACACAGTCTGCTTAAACTAATACCACACAAACAATTATATGTTTTCATGTTTTTATTGAACACACCATGTAAACATTCACAGTGCAGGGTGGAAAAAGTATGTGAACCCCTAGGCTAAAGACTTCTTCAAGAGCTAATTGGAGTCAGGAGTCAGCCAACCTGGAGTCCAATCAATGAGACGAGATTGGAGGTGTTGGTTAAAGCTGCCCTGCCCTATAAAAAATACACACCAGTTTTGAATTTGCTATTCTTAAGAAGCATTGCCAGATGTGAACCATGCCTCGCACAGAAGAGCTCTCAGAAGACCTACGATTAAGAATTGTTGACTTGCATAAAGCTGGAAAGGGTTACAAAAGTATCTCTGAAAGCCTTGATGTTCATCAGTCCACGGTAAGACACATTGTCTATAAATGGAGAAAGTTCAGCACTGTTGCTACTCTCCCTAGGAGTGGCCGTCCTGTAAAGATGACTGCAAGAGCACAGTGCAGCATGCTCAGTGAGGTGAAGAAGAATCCTAGAGTGTCAGCTAGAGACTTAAAGAAATCTCTGGCACATGCTAACATCTCTGTTGACGAATCTACGATACGTAAAACACTGAACAAGAATGGAGGACACCACGGAGGAAGCCACTGCTGTCCAGAAAAAACATTGCTGCACGTTTTGAAGTTTGCAAAAGAGCACCTGGATGTTCCACAGCACTACTGGCAAAATATTCTGTGGACAGATGAAACCAAAGTTGAGTTGTTTGGAAGGAACACACAACGCTATGTGTGGAGAATCCAAAGGGTTCAGATACTTTTTCTTGTAACTGTATGTACTAGGCAGGGCCAATTTCCGGTCGCCTAAGGCGCCAGATCTGGGGAGGGCTGCGCTGATAGCTCTGGGAGGGAAAAAACATTTTTGACCATTAGCGCTCATCCTAATTTTCGGCCTTGATGTAACAACATTCATAATTAAGTACATGTAACACCCTTTTCACCCCCGTTTGCACTTTTCATTTGCCCTGTACGATGGGCGCTGTAAGTGATGAAAGTGGGGGATGTTGGCTTATCAGGCGCCCGCAGCTCACAGCCAAAGTGTGAGCGAGAGAGAGAGCGAGGGAGAAAGGGAGGGTGCACCGGTACCGGCGCTGTTATTAGAATCTGGTGCTAGCTGCGCTAACTGATATAAGAAGTAGATGTTTCTTCAACCAGGGTGGAGGAGAGCTCTCCTGTCAGGCTGAGAGGCCTGGGTCTCAAACGTTTTGACCACAAATTATGTAAACACATATTTCCAAGGCACTCCTTTATAATTATTAGGATAAATACAAACAGGTTTGAAATCATTCCAATGTATACTAGGACAGTAATCCAAAAATATCATTTAAAGTTGGAGAGATAATAAATGTTAACGAGGTAAAATAAGATATGAATGAACAATCAAAAATAAAAATAAGTTACATGTATTTGTTATTGGCTATGTTCATATACTTATTTGATTATTAAAATGTAAACCGATCTTTTTCATATAGGGTGTTTTAGAGTTGTACCCCCTAGATCAGTCTCTAGTAATTGTGTGCTCAAAGTGCACCAGATTGAAGCATTTTACTTTAAAATGTTCAAATCTTCCTGGGTCAATAAGTTTCTGTTTTTGTAGTGTATTTGTGTTTTGCAGGAGCTCCAACAAGCCGTGTGGGACAGAGAGTGAATACACATACTATACAGAGATGCTGTGAGAAACCAATGAGAGTTTGGAACATCGAACAATGTAAATCTATTCTAGTAGACCTCAACAATGGAATTATGATCAGTAGAAATGGCCGTGACACGGGACCTTTTAAAATAGAGACACTACATACTGATACACACCTGAACATCAGCAGGAGAGGACTATTTAAAGTAGAGACACTACATACTGATATACACCTGAACATCAGCAGGAGAGGACTCTTTAAAGTAGAGACACTACAACACCAATGATATACACCCTGAACATCAGCAGGAGAGGACTCTTTAAAGTAGAGACACTACATACTGATATACACCTGAACATCAGCAGGAGAGGACTCTTTAAAGTAGAGACACTACATACTGATATACACCTGAACATCAACAGGAGAGGACTCTTTAAAGTAGAGACACTACATACTAATATACACCTGAACATCAGCAGGAGAGGACTCTTTAAACTAGAGACACTACATACTGATATACACCTGAACATCAGCAGGAGAGGACTCTTTAAAGAGACACTACATACTGATATACACCTGAACATCAGCAGGAGAGGACTCTTTAAAGAGACACTACATACTGATATACACCTGAACATCAGCAGGAGAGGACTCTTTAAACTAGAGACACTACATACTGATATACACCTGAACATCAGCAGGAGAGGACTCTTTAAAGTAGAGACACTACATAACATAAACACATATTTCTCGATGATACCTCACACAGTAAATTCATATCATTGTGATTCCTATATGTTATTCATGTGTGTGTGTAGGTGTTGAGGTGGGGTTCCCTGCAGGATTCAAGCTAACGAGCATTTAGCTGCTTCTTCTCCTGCAGTCCTGTCAGCCGCTGCTAGGGGGGGGCTACTTGGGCTCAAGCCCCGGATGGTTTCTGAAAAGCCCCGGATGTTTCACTTAAAACATCTCAGGAGTAATGTGCAGTACCGGAGTCCACCAGAGAGGCAGCCGCTGCGGGACATTAGCCTGCGTACTGCATAGCCTTCCCTGCCCTGAAGAAGAAGTGATCCTTCCTAGTGCCTGACGAGTTTTAAGCTAATAGCCTATAAAGTTATGGATATTAGAAAGTTATTTTCATCGAAGCCGGCGCCACAAGCTGCAGTATCAGCAGCTGACAACAATGTCATCACCAGCAGTGAAGAAATGGATGATGTTTCAGGTTTGTGAATCTAATGGTGATCTCTGCACTCTGGCTGACTGAGTAAGAAGTGAAAAAGAGTGATGTAACGTTAATCTTATAGCTAGTAAACATGGAGTAACCAAGGCAAGGCAAGGCAAGTTTATTTATATAGCACCTTTCAACACAAGGCAATTCAAGGTGCTTTACAAAAACGAAAGACATTCAGACAAAGGCATTTAAAAATAGTAAAAGATAATAAAAGAAACATTAAAAGAAAAAATACATGAATAAAAAGTTACAGTGCAGTTTAAGATATGAATAGTTCACACAGAAGTTCCACTTTACTGATGAACACAACATTTCAGTTTCAATTAAAAGCAGCAACAAAAATATAAACCACACTAAGTCAATACCCTGTTAGTATGTATACAGAACATGACTAAAAATTATTCTAAGATGTAACGTTAACCCTGTATACCTCAGTCTACTTTTAAGACACTAAAATAACGTATTCCAATTTTTATTTTGTTTTCGCGCGTGGAATTATACCGGCTCTCGTTTCAGTCCACATAGCAACGGAACCATAGCAACGGAACTGACAGGCAACAGTCAGAAACGTGACTCTTACACTCTTTACGTCACAAACAAAGATGGTGGATGAGAATAGATCTATAAAACGATAAGCAATGCGCCAGAATCAAGGTGAGACTATCCGCATCCTTTAAAACTCTACGTACATTTGTTTCACCGAAATAAGTAAACGACTGTATTTGAGTGAGTTAAGGCATTAGTTGGCTTCATTAAAAGGTGTTAATGAATAAGTGTTCTCCAGTGCCTTTTGTCCGCTTTAAAGCGGACCTATCATGCAAAATGCACTTTTGTACGTCTTTTACACATGAATATGTGTCCCCGGTGTTCCAGGGAACTCACCAAGTGTCAGAAAACACAACCCTCTCTCTTTTCCTCCATACCCAAATCTCTAAAAACGGGGCTGCAACGGATCTGATACAGACTGATCCAGATTTGAATTATTTTCTACGTCACAGAAGTGGTGCTCCGCTTAGTGGTCAATTATCCACCTATCAGGGGAATGTGGGGTTGGGCCACGGCCGGCCATTGCCGCTCGAAAGCGCTGGAGACGCTGTAGTACAAATGCCAGGCCTGTAAGTGGCGCTGTAGTCTGCCACAAAAGCAGCGAAGAAGACTTCCCGCGCATGGTTGCCATGGTTGCCCTTCTGTTTATTCTCCACTGTGGCTCTTTTTCTCCCTCCCCGAGGCAAGCGTTTGCTCCCGCTGCTGTAATTCAATGCAATCCCTCCCTCGCTGTAATTCTCTCTGGTAGTCCACCAGCAGATGACAAACACCCACCTCTCCGCCTCTTCCAAGGAACGAGGGGACCGTGCGGCAGAGTTTCAGTTAGATTTTTTTTCGCTGCTCAACATGTCCGTTAAAGTTTAAATCTTCCGGAAAAAATTAGAAAAGTGCCGGTCAAAGGTCTTCTTTGTTATTTATTGAGCTTTAAAACAAATGAATAATGACTCTATATAATCATATAAGAATAAAACACGGAGGACGGAGATCTCTTTTTGTCCCCCTCTTCTCCCCGCTGCAGCCCAGCAGCTGATCTCAAAGCACGCTCCCCTCTCCTGCAGGGGGGCGTGGTCAGCTGCAGCTCACAGAATCAGCCCCCTGCAAAAACAGGGCTGGAAAGAGCAAATAGAGCGAAATGAGGCATGGCTAAAATGCAGGATCTGTTTGGTATTTTGAAAAAAAAAACTATTTATATACTTTATATAGGCATGGCCCTACAATATATTGTTCAAATATAGCATGATATGTCCCCTTTAAGGTATTATTAAGGTAGGGTTAATGTTGCTCTCAAAGTGCACCAGATTGATGCTTTTAACTTCAATATTTAACATATATATATATATATGTATATGTATATGTATGTATATAACCGAACCCGGGATAAAATACCACCCGCGAATCTCTTTTTTTGCGAGTCACCCGTTGGGTACCCTACCCGATGCAGGACTCTGATCCCCGCAGGACTCTGATCCCTGCATCATCTGCCTGTGCGCATAAAAAATGCAGACTCATTGTTCCCAGTACTAAGTAAGGGGTGAGTGTAATAAGGAGGCACAGTTGATGTTCGAGCTGCTCTTCCTCCCGGGAAAAGATTGTCCCACTCTTGACCTAACAATCAACATCGGCACCTCAGTTGTTTCCCCGACTCAGACTGCAAGGAATCTGGGTGTGACCCTAGATAACAACCTGTCCTTCACTGCAAACATCGCTGCTACAACCCGTTGCTGCAGATACACGCTTTACAACATCAAGAAGATACGTCCCCAGCTGACTCAGAAAGCGACTCAGGTTCTGGTCCAGGCTCTCATCATCTCACGCCTAGACTACTGCAACTCCCTCCTGGCTGGTCTACCTGCATGTGCCATCCGACCTCTGCAGCTCATCCAGAATGCAGCGACTCGTCTGGTTTTCAACCTTCCTAAATTCTCCCACACCACTCCGCTCCTCCGCTCCCTTCACTGGCTTCCGGTAACTGCTAGAATCCACTTCAAGACACTGGTACTTGCTTACCATGCTGCGAATGGATCTGGCCCTTCCTACATCCAGGACATGGTTAAACCGTACACCCCAGCGCGTGCACTACGCTCTGCATCAGCCAAACGACTCGTTGCGCCCTCGCTGCGAGGGGGACCCAAGTTCCCATCGGCGAAAACACGTGGGTTTGCTGTCCTGGCTCCAAGATGGTGGAATGAGCTCCCCATTGACATCAGGACGGCAGATAGCTTGCACATCTTCCGGCGCAAACTGAAAACTCATCTCTTTCGACTCCACTTCGAGCGTTAGAACTATTAACGAAGCACTTTTATACTAATAAAGGACTGGCTTACCTAAAGCCAGTTGAGTAGCACTTGAAATGTTTGGCTCTATGAAACCTGATGTACTTATATGATTCTGTTTTCTTCAAGGTTGTGTCTTCCTGGTCGAATGTACTTATTGTAAGTCGCTTTGGATAAAAGCGTCAGCTTAATGTAATAATGTAATGTAATGTAATGTTCAGTGTGTTGTTGGAGGCGTGTGGTGCGGTGGGTTGTGCAGTGGGTTGTGCCTTGGTGTTCAGATCAGGGGGTCACAGGTTCAAACCCCACTGCAGTCAGCATGTCATTGTGTCCCTGGGCAAGACACTTCACCCCAAATTGCTCCTGTGGGGATTGCCCACAGTATTGAGTATGTAAGTCGCTTTGGATAAAAGCGTCTAACAAGTGACATGTAATGTAATGTAATGTTGCCGGGAGCATATAAGGACTTATCCACAATGTTGAAAATGTTAAAAAGAAATTCAAAAAATGTTTAAAACATAAAGATAAAAAGGTTTTTAAAAGTTATTTTTAATGTTTTTGGAGGTGACGCTACTCAGCCAATCAAATCGGTGCAGTCAGTGAGTCAGCACGATAGATTCAAACACACAGAGAGACGAGACAAGAAAAGAGAAACAGTCGGAGTAACTTCAAATGGCGTGCTCAAAAAACAGAAAGGTAGACAGCAAAAACAGAGCATTTAATGACATTTTCTCTTACTGGTTCTCTTTGAAATGCAATTGAATACCCCTGCATTATAACAACAACAATAATAATAATTTCATATATCAGCATTCACCAGAGCTCAGGCAAAGATGAAGCATCCTGATGGTAAATAACCTGTAACCCTTATCAAACCCTCTGAGGGTGAGAAAGAGACTTGAACCCGAAGAATACCAGCTGGCTCAGTTATAGGGCAACTGATTGATGTGAAGAAATTCAGCAGCTTGGATAAAGTGGTCCGAGTTGTTGCCTGGGTGCTGAGAGCTGCTAAGGAATGGAAGAGGAGGACGATGAACCCAACTCCCCACAGGTCAAAGTGGGAGGTAATTCCTTCAAAAGAAGAGAGAGAGTTGAGAACTAATAAAACTGTGCTCTCTGTTGGAGAATGTGAATATGCACTCAGACATCTTTTCCTTTCAGCCCAGGAAGGAGTAACATTTAAAGACATTACTCTCAGCAGGTTGGTTGTGTATAAGGAGGAAGAGTCGGGACTCTTAGTATGTGGAGGAAGGATCCAATACTTCAATGAGGACAAAGTTGTAGTACCAATCCTACCTTATGAGGCATGTATATCCACACTTCTTGCTCAAAAGGCCCACAGAGCAAACCATGAGGAAATAGCAGGAACACTCCTACAGATGAGAAAGAAAGCCTGGGTTGTCAAAGGCAGAAGATTAGCTAAAAAGGTGGTTGACATCTGCGTGATATGCAGAAAGGCCAGAGGAAGGAAGTGCAAGCAAATCATGAGTGACCTGCCATCAGAGCGGACAAATCCGGCAAGACCTTTTGAATACACAACTGTGGACCTGTTTGGACCATATGAGGTGAAGGACCAAGTGAGGAAGAAGGTAAGGCTGAAAGTATGGGGCATTGTCTTCTGCTGTATGGCATCCAGAGCAATACATGTAGATGTTGTTGGAGACCAGTCAGCTGAAGGCTTCCTACTGGCCTACAAAAGATTCACTGCATTGAGGGGACATCCGAAGAAAATGTGGTCAGATCCTGGAAGCAACTTTGTAGGAGCTAGACCTGCCCTGAAGGAGCTCTACATGTTTCTGGACTGCTTAGGAACATTTGAGCTGGAGGATGAAGCTACCAAACATGGAACAGAGTGGAGCTGGAAAATTCATCCTGCAGACTCACCTCACAGGAATGGAGCATCTGAAGCAGCTGTTCGTGTCGTGAAAAGGGCCCTCAACAACCTTGGAGGAGATGGAACCTTCACATGGGGAGAATTTCAAACATTCCTATACATGGCAGCTAACTTGGCCAACGAGAGACCGATCGATGCCAGGATTCAAAGCAGGGAGGACTGCGTAGGGTACATCTGCCCAAACCCACTTTTGCTTGGAAGGTCTGTATCAAAAGGAGACCCTGGGAGCTTTACATTTGAAAGCTATCCCTACAAAAGATTAAGGGAAATCCAAGCCGAAGTAGTCAAATTCTGGAGGAAGTGGAGTCAGTTGGCAGGGCCCAATCTGTTTGTAAGAAATAAGTGGCACACAAGGGAGCGGAATGTGGCTGAAGGAGATGTTGTTTGGGTGGCAGACCAGAATGCCTTAAGAGGTCAATACAGACTTGCCAGGGTGGTTGGTGTTAACACAGATGGAAAGGGCATTGTGAGAGATGTACATTTCCGCACCTTTCCAAACTAACCAGTACCATCGGGAAATGTTATTGAACAACCCGCCAGGAGAAAAGTTGTGGGGACGAACAAAAAACTCTCAACTAAAATCCCTGCCACAGTACTTCACAGAGACGTCCGGCACATAGTGGTTCTGCTTCCCATTGAAGAGCAAAATGCTGGAAGCAAGAACAACAAATATGATGATCAGACTGGGAAATAGTACACTACACCAAACTCATCAGCAGTGAATCATTTTCTGTAACTACAATAGAAAAAGTGTTGTGACCTCCTTGGGTTCAGGAACCAGGAGCTCAAGTGGGAGGTGTTTTGTCAGAGCCAGAGAAGTGCAATTCAACATCTGGCTCCAGTCCAGCAGGTGGAGACAGGGAGCCTAGGGTCTTTGATTCCACTGAGAATGTGGCTCAAAGGAAGAGTGAGTGTCCTATTGAATGAGCTTAATGCAATGCACCTGCACACTCGCAGCAGAGGACAAACTATTCGCTGTGAGAGAAGAGACTCAAAGATTCGACCAAAGACGCTGCTGGGGAATATTTGTAAATGTATTTATCTGTTTGAACCATGTTTGATTAGATGTATTATTATTTCTAGTCTTATGAGGTAAGAAGCTAAAATATAAGATGCTGGAATATAATTTCCTTTGTTGAGATGCATTTCCTTTTGATTAGATGTTAAGTTGAATTGTAACTTGATTATGGAGCAGAAATGAAAGTGCTTGTTAAAGGATGGCATGTTTTTTATTGAAATGTTTATTTGCCTAAAATGAATGAAAGTATGTTTTGTGTTAAAGGTTTTCAACCTAAATGACTAAATAATCCATCAATAGGCTAACAAGAAGCTGAATGAAGCAAAAAGGAATCTGCCATCACTCAAATAAAGAGGAAAGATTACAATTTGAGTTTAGGCAGGAGTCAAACAAACCAAATCACAACTTGACACTTACCTCATAAAAGACCGGTGTTAATAAAAAGCACATTCAAACTTTCATTCACCAAATCAATTCAGATCAATTCCATAATTTTTTTCCGACACAGATGGCGGGTACTAACATTCACAAACACATACCTACCTCTCGCAGGTATTCGGAGGAAGATCCTCACAGGTGGCGGTTACTAATACTCACAAACACATCTCAATTAATTCCACTCATTCAACCCAGTAATTCAAGAGATATTTACGAAGTTTGAGAGAACCTTACCGAGAGCAAAAACCCTGCAGGGAGAGAGCTTTTACCGGGAGAGAGTATACCAGGGGAACCCCCCCTCCCCCTCTCTCTGAGTTTGCTCCCTCTCCGCCAGTGTCTTTATGCTCAAAAAACAGGATAGAAAAACCTAAGATACCCTCCTCCATACCCATATTTGTGGAAACTGGGCATGGCCTCTGATGTACAGGACTGGACATGACCAGACATATTCTATGGCTATGTCATAAGACACACCTTCCCATGTTTGTGTAAAAAGGACATGACCCCTGCAGGACTTGCAAAATATTATTCTCGGCTATGACATAACGACCTTTTTGGGGCCTCAATGTATTTCTCCTTAAGTCAGGAGCTGTGTACTGCTGTGAGGGGAGAGGGAAGAAACTGTCTCTCCCTTATCAGTGACACCCATAAATCATAATAGGCCTCACACTCAATTTAACAAACCACTTGTGTTTTGTTTATACTGTAAATATAGAAAATCATAAAATATGAAGCATTTTCATTGTGGGTTAAACAAGAATATAATTGATTATATATGATTAAAATTAACTTTCGTTTTAAGTATTCATCCTAATATGAAGATCTCAACACCCTCTTTTTAAAATACAAAGTTATCAAAACAGCAACAGATACAATTGTAAAAATACATACATATTCAAAAACTATCAAGAAGCATTTTCATTGTGGGTTATATAAGAATGTGATTGATTATAACTAACTTTCGTTTTAATTATTCAACCTGATATGGAGATCTCAACACCCTCTTTTTAAAATGCAAAGTTATCAAAACAGCAACAGATACAATTGTAAACATACATATTTAAAAACCATCAAGAAGCATTTTCATTATAGGTTTATAAAATAATATGATTGATCACATTTGATTTATAATTAAGTTTCGTTTTAAGTATTCACTTGATATGGAGATCTCAACACCCACCCAGCCGTGTAGAGCAGACCAGCAGACAGGGGGAGAGAGAGAGACACACACAGTAGAAACAAACACATACAAACACTAACAGGGGTTTCAGGGACGGGCAGTGACAGTCGGTCCGTTCTTCTATATGTCTGTCAGTCTCAAATCTAAAGGGTGCAATACCCAAAAATATTAAGAATGTTTTTAGAGAACGTTATCCTACCTTTCAGAAGAACAATCTGGGAACCAAAATAAAACCTCCCGCTGAAAACGTTTTAAGAACAGTAGGGCATAATGTTCTAACAATGTTATCAAAAACATCTTAAGAAGGTTGTCACCAAACATTTCAAGAATCTTTTTAAAGAACGTTATCCTACCTTTCAGAAGAACATTCTGGGAACCAAAATAAAATGCCCCGCTGAAACATTCCTAGAACAATGAATGGTAACGTTTTGAGAACCAAAAATGTCTAGCTGGGAACTCACACATCACACCGCAAACATGCAATATCTGCTTACAGCTTATCATGAATTACGTGCATGTTTGTTTTTTTCAAAAGGAAAATATGGTGACATCAGATTTTTTAAAACATCCTTTTCAAACAAATGCAACAAGTTTGTTTTTTAAAGTGCTCTAGAAATAAATCTGACGTTGACCATGACAGTGTTAATATTTGCCATCACAGGAATGTTTTATTAAAAAAGAATAACATCATTCGAATATTGCTTGGAGAATGTTCTTCATCTGTTATCATGTAACATTGAGGGAACGTTTTATAAAGAACATCTTTAATGTGTTACCTCAACAACGTCCAAAACACATCCTTAGAATGTTGCAGGCAAAACGTTCCACCTTTGTGAACATATCACATTAAACATTATTTTATACATATATATATACATATATATACATATATACATACATATATACGTATACGTATGTGTATATATATATGTGTATGTATATATATATATATATATGTGTACAAAAATATAAACGCAACACTTTTGTTTTTGCTCCCATTTTTCATGAGATGAACTCAAAGATCTAAAACATTTTCTATATACACAAAATAATAATTTCTCTCAAATATTGTTCACAAATCTGAAAAAATCTGAGCACTTCTCCTTTGCTGAGATAATCCATCCCACCTCACAGGTGTGGCATATCAAGATGCTGATTAGACAGCATGATTATTGCACAGGTGTGCCTTAGGCTGGCCACAATAAAAGGCCACTCTGAAACGTGCATTTTTGCTTTATTGGGGGGGTCTGGTGGGGTCCGAAAACCAGTCAGTATCTGGTGTGAGGGTTAGGGGTAGGGTAATGTTGTGAATCGAGTGGCCCATGGTGGTGGTGGGGTTATGGTATGGGCAGGCGTATGTTATGGACGACGAACACAGGCCACTCGTTTCACAACATTACCCTAACCCTAACCCTACGCCTCAGTGAAGGCGGTGTGTACGCGCTGGTGCTGCACTTCTCAGAGGCTGCCTCCTGCTGCAAAATGCTTTACAAATAAAAAAATAGCCCTACACCCCTGGCCGACATGTCCTTAAAATGAAGTCCGAGTTCGAAATATATCTCAAACTCAAATAATGTATGCACTGCCATTTCCCCACATAAACATAACAGTCTGCGATGAAACGGTCTCCTGTGTGCTCCACTTCCTATTGGCGCACCGGTAACTTTCTCTGCGCACGAGAGGCTGAGACCTTATGCTAACCAATTTTGATTTATTTTGTATGTTTTGGATTAAATAATATGACTGGTATAGGTGCGAAAAAAAAAAAGAAAAAAAAAAAAGTTGGAATGAAGTCTCAAGCTGAAAGTATGTGGAAGGAGAAGCATTTGGCGTAAGGTGTAGGAAAAGAGGATTTGAAGAGTCGTCCCATTGACTTCCATGTTAAAAAAATAGTTTAAAAAGCTGAATATTTCAAAAAGTATGTAATATTTAGAAAAGGTTGAAGGTTTCCCATCGATTGCTGAAAAGGCTGAATAGTTTAATATTTGAATGGTTTCTGTAGCTGAAAGTAAGCTGAAGTTATGGAGAGACAAAGTATTGGCTGAAATAATCAGAGGAAGAACTAGAAAATGCATTTTCTGCAGAAAATGAGTGTGAATGCTGTAAACTGTGAACATTTGTGGCTGAATTTAGCTGAAAATGCAGAAAAAGCTGAATGTGTTATTAGCTGAATGGTAGCTGCTTTTAGCTACACACATGCAGAAAAAGCTTAATATTTAAAAGAAAAGGTTTAAAAAAGGTATAAACAACAAGTATAGCCTCATTGTCCTGAAATAGCTGAATAAGTTAATAGTTGAATAGTTTGAGCAGCTGAAAGTAGGCTGAAGGAGTTACATATCAGATGTACGTAGTAGTATAAGTTCAAGTAGCATTACATCTATAGGGCTTTTCTTTTGAAGGGGTGTGTGGTTTTGGAGAGTGTGAGGTGTAGAAACACTAAATGAGATGTCTGACATCAATCAATGGGAGGGTCACCCATAAAAACAATGGTTAGGTGGGCAAAGGCCTTTGGCCTGTTTGTGTGTGTGTGTGTGTGTGTGTGTGTGTGTGTGTGTGTGTGTGTGTGTGTGGTCTGTGTGTGTGAGAGAGAGAGAGA